>NC_133934.1:110333109-110473143 GCF_031877795.1 Strix aluco | reverse complement strand
TGACGAGTCAACAGGAGTGAAGCTTTCCACTCCAGTATGCCAAATAGGAGAAAATTAAGAAAAAGAGTCATTTTTTTAAACTAAAATTAAATTATATAATATTTATATCTCCATCTATTGATACTTCCTCTAAAAGCAATCAGGAATCACCATTCCTTACCTTGGGAGGTGAGAAAAGAATATCTGAGCTGTTGATAGTTATTTTCCACTGTGTTATAAACTGGGAGTCAGCAGCACACTGGTCTCCCTCAGAGTTTCCCTGTGATCTTTTGGCAAGTCACTTAATCCTTCAAAGCCACAGTAATGTAAGTATAATACAACTTCAACTTTTATGATCTGTTAGTAGTTCGATGGTAACAGAACTGTCATACTTACACATACTCGCATAAAGATATTTAGGCTTAATGTTCCAAAGAACTAGCATACAACCATGGTACTTGACACCTATGGCAAAAGTAAACTCCAAAGCTCTCCAAAAATGCCAGTTATAGGGGGAAATATGTTGATATTTGGTAGAATAGAAGGGCAATTTTGGAACGTATTTGCATGTGTTCTGCATGTTTAAGAGACATTGGTATTCAATAGGAAATTATACCTTTGAGTAGAGATAAGTTTGTAGTTTTGAACATGTATAGAAATCTAGGTTGGTTCTGCCTAAATGTTCCTGGGTGGTTTCCTTAATCCAAACCAATGGCTTTTAGTATTGGGCTAAAATGTTCAAGCCCAAAATAAGAAAATGTTAAATCTAGTGCAAGAGTCTCCTGTGAGCAGGGACATATGAAACAGTTCAATCTCTTGTGAGCTGAACAATTGTTCAGTTCACCATGTGATACACTCTTTTTCAAGAGCTGAAATAACAAAAACAGTGGGCAGATCTGTAGGAGTTATTTACACTGGCTTTTGCTGGTAGGCACAGCTAGGGGGAGAGGCCAGTGGAATCAGGAGCAGCTAACAAAACCAAGTCATAGCAGTGTATCATATCAGCTTAATTCAGACATTAGTACCAGCAAGGCTTAAAAACATGAGTGAAGGAAGGTTATTGCAAGAGAAGGAAAGTAACCAGCTGGCCTTGCAGTGCCTTCCTGGAGATGGAGACTATAAATTAGTTTAGTTCCGTTGTGGAAATTAGGTGTTCTTCTCT
Source organism: Strix aluco (assembly GCF_031877795.1). Lineage (NCBI taxonomy): Eukaryota > Metazoa > Chordata > Aves > Strigiformes > Strigidae > Strix > Strix aluco. The sequence continues at coordinate 110,472,002 of NC_133934.1, read as the reverse complement.
TAAGCTTACCAGTTAGAGCTTTTTTCTCCCTCTTAAATCAGTATTGTTTAACAAACCACTTGGATCCTACCTGAGAGAGGTGAAAATGAGTTCAGTGGAAGCTTAAGTGTTAATATCATTTCCCCAATTCAGAGGATTTTGCCAGAACTTTGAGCCAGGGTATTCTGTAGTGACCTTTAGTTTCAGCCCAGCCCTTGCTGCCACCTATCAAGTCAAATATGAACAAAGGCTTGAATAAAACAGCAACATACCACTGGCTTAGGAAAAATCATAGTATCATATGCCACAATATGCATAATGACATCTGTATTTGTTTGGTCATGCCCCACTCTGCAGATCCTGATGTGTCTTCACTACTTTCACACTGCTGTAGCTCTTGAAATGCAGCTGGTGGAAAAGTCCCACGGAAATGACTGGGGAGGTCAGGCTGACCCTGTGAGTCTTAGGGGTGCTGCTCGATGTAGCTAACAGTCTGGGGAGAATCAGGGCAAACAAACTTCCTGCAAAGGTGTTTGGAGTGACACTGACCTTTCTCTAAACTGCTTTATTCCTAAGTAGTTAACAAGCATTCTTGTTAACTCCCATCTATTCGGTGGCTTTTCAGTGAGTAAAATAAACAACTCAGGAGCACGGAAAATCAAATTTGCATCCTTTGATAAGCACTAATAAAAAGTGCTAGAATTTATTGGAGATCTGGTTAAAAGCCTTCCTTTCTGTCCCTGATGCATAGTAGAGACACAAACTTAAGAAAGGCTGACTGGGAAAATCATTTCACAAGGAGGAAGATAGCTGTTGGCAACATAAAATATCTTTTCTTGTCTACAGATTCACTGCTTCCTTTCTCTTCAGGGGCAATACAAAAGAAATCGAGAGCACCATCTACTAGAAAAGGAGTCCAGCAAACTGCCACACTGCCTGATGTATTTTCCTTCTCACCTCAGGACTGTCTACTACATAATTGGCAATAAATTGTTATTACTTCCCACTATGGCAAATCCCTTTGTGGTTTGGATAGACTATGACTGAGCCATAGAGGGAATAAGAACATATACAAGCATAGTGCTTAAGTGCTATCAATAAGAATATTAGTGACAATAATGTAAGGCCTGAAAAGGATTTTCATATTTCCCATAAACTTACAATAGAAACTTTGTTCATGTGCCACACCTTGGGCCAGGTGAGTACAAAGAATATAGCACGTTATTAAAAAATGTATTTGCATCCCACCTGTTTGCAGATGTGTTGCCGTTCTAGTGTAAGTAGGTTGTTAGCTGATAGAAGTAAATAATAAGAAAATTATATCACCTAAGGCTTTACTTGCTCTGTCGTGTTGGTTCTTACTTGCCTTTCTCTTTTTTTCTCCACTTCTTTTAATTTTTACTGCCTTTATGTATAACTGAATTTCTTAACACTTTGAAGGTATATTTTAAAATAAAGTTTTCCTATACAACTGAACTTCCTGCTGAATTCCGAGTTTATCCCCGATTCCAGAGATATTTACAGCATCTGTATTTACTAACAAGTAAAAGATAAGCTGAAATAAACAATAATAACTCTTACATGCCTTTTCTGGTAATTTTTCATGACTCTCTGTTGGGTTTTATGTTGCCAAAAATACATTGGAATTTTTGCTTGAGAGACTGAGAGAAACAAAATAGAGACTTGAACAATTTGCAACATGACTTAAAATTATTAGAGCAGCTGGGGTACAGGTAATAAGAAGAGATTCCAGCAATGGACATGAAGCCCCATAATAAAAAAAAATAAACAGTGGAGAAACAAACTAAACAGAGGGGAACGTAACCAGACATCTAGACTCATCACAGTTACAGAGATTTTTATTTTTGTCTGGCCTTTCTATCTCAGCCATTGTTATTGCACTCCCCAAAACAGCCCCCCAAATCTTTGGAATGAATGACAAATATCCTACGGACAACTTCACAGAGTAAGCTAACACTGCAAAATTTGTTTATACATAAGCCTTCTATAAAAGTTCTAGGAGACTTTAAGGTTTGAACTTAAGTGTCTCCAAATCAGGTCTAATTTTGTCCTGTGAGCTTTTGTGATGTCTCTGTTGAAAACGTCATACTAAAAAAATACAATTCTGAGTACAAGACACAGAAAATTTCTCATTTGTTCATACCAGTGCTGTCAGTAATTCATCTTTTCATCCTTACCAATCTTGTAACATACTGAGGCAAAATCTGCCCTTACCACATATTCACAATGAGGCTAAAGACAGAGGGGAGGAGAGAGCGAGCTCAGAGAGATGGAAATGTTCTCAGAAACATGTGTAGCAAATCAGAGGTGTCTAATTTGAGGTGTGCTTGGAGAAAGAAGACTGCACTGAAAGTAGAATCCAATTCAGAGTGCTGACATCTACAAAAGAGATGGAATAATTTTTCCAAAGCTAGACCTGAAGGTCTCACCATGTTATACAGAATGAAAACTTTCTCACACACTAAAACTCCAGATTCAGGACAATGCAAAGTTTGCATCAAGCCTTTTAGAAATACAAAGAGTAACATACTCCATATGTAAGGTGTGATTAAAATACTGTTATTTACCTTCCACATTACTTATGATTAATCGTTCACTGCAGAGATGTGAAGTAATGTTGGGCCAAATCCTGGGATTTTTAAAAAAAATTTATTTGGGAAAAAATGTTAAAGTCAAGGCATGTGAAATCTTTTTGAAGTCTTTTTTATTCACAATATCTTTCCTGTTCAAACAGAACTTGTACTATGTTTGCTTTCTGTTTTCTGCTTGTAAATACCACAGCCTGATGAAAACTGATTAATATAAACTAAGCTTCAAAAAGAAAAAAGAAAAAAGAAACAAACCTTGGAATAAAACCTGTGTTTATGCACCTGTGTTCATTTTGTGTCCTCTTGATAAACAGAGAAAACTATTCAAAACTGAGTGAGCATTTACTCATCGTTCCTCAGAAACTTGGAATTTTTCCCATTGGATGCTTATAACCACACACCTCGCTGAGATCTTTAATGTGTCTTCTTAATTCTTCAGTTAAGAATAAAGTAGTTTATGCACTGGAATTCTGACTTAAGACTTCTTAATTGGTTTTGTTTATTTGCTTATTATAATTTCTTCCTTGGAGAGATTCCCTGGATACAGTCCAACAAATTTAGAAAAAAAGAAAGAACAATTAAATTTTCGTTTGTTATAATGAGGGGTATATGTATGTATTGAAATGTTCTCATGGCAGAAAAGTATCTTTTACAGCGATACATTCCTTCTATTCATGGGGCATCTTGTTTTTCATTTGCTGGCATAATAGTAAGAATGAAATTTGCTGGTTTTCAGATTTTACCAATGACAAAAACCTATTTTATGAAATAGATAGTAAAATGTGAATACTGTGACAAGTGTAGCTAAGTATATTTAGTGATGGACAGTCCTTTCCAGTCCCATTAACCACAAAATAAAATTCCAAGAAATCTCATTACAGAAACATCAACTTTATTAAATCACAAGGTAAATATTTTTTGATTAAATGCTGATATTTTTATCCAGCTGAACAGAATTCTATTTTACAAATGCTCCCATCGTAATTTTCTAAACAACTTGTGGCAGAAGATGCTATTCAGAATGCCATAAAGATTGGCTCTGCAGCTTATGGAATAATGACATACAAATAATTTTAAAAAAGAGATTACAAGAAAAGTCCATGCAATGTTAATAAGAGACAATAAGAAATTGTGGGGATGGGAGGGTGAAACGGTGGAGGAGACCAAAATGACTCTTTGAGGTACTCAGCACTGATACATTTTCATTTCAACAGACAGTGAACTGGTCCAATATACAATGCCCAGTTATATCTTTGAATGATATCATAAAGCAAGTTGTTTGGAGACTGCTAGTTTTAAATTATATTCGTAATGCTAAAAGAAAGTAAAAGTTACAAGCTAATCATTCCTTAGTGTTACTTTAATTTTCTTTCATCTTGATGGAAGAGAAGAAAAAATATTTTCTGATCCGGCAAAAACTCACATGTTCTAGGTGGTTTTCTTTTTTTCTTTTTAGGAAATTGAAGTGCATTTCAAAATGTAAGAATAGAAGAATCAAAAGTAATCTTTCCAACAGCTTGAAATTTTTGCAGGTTTTACTTTTTTCTTTTTCTCAATTGAAATTATTACTAGAATTCATAAAACAGGGAACTTGAAAGAACTTTGACAGGTCATCTAGCTTCTCTCTCTAAATTTGATGAATGTTACATGAATATTCAAGTCAATCAAAAATCCACTCCTTCAGTGAAAAATGTTTTTTCTGAACAAAATCACCCAGTTCTGTCATGTTGCCTAAAGTTAGGATAAAACCAACATATTTTCCAAAAAAAGTTTGTGGTTTAGGGAGAAGTTGTAAAAACCTGACATTATAGAACATCCATTATTAGATATGCTAGTTTATAGTCTTTTCATTCTGTAGGCCATCTCCCATCTTATAGTGATTAAATAAAAGAGAAAACATACCCTGTGATGGAAAATAAATACAGTAGAATCCTGAAATTATTTTTGTAAGGAAAGTCAAGGTGTGTGATATTTATGATGTATCAAATTCCTGTTCACTATGTCCCTTTGTTTCTCAAGTGATGTAGTATTTGCAGTATTTCTGGAATCAAAGGACTTGTTAGTAATTCTAAATCCTAGCTTTTTTTTTTTTTTCTTTCCTCAATTTTACCTTTCTCTGTTGTATTTTAATATTTATTCTGATTCACCACAGAGATGTCACCAAGCTCGTATGCACCAGCTATCCCCTCAGTATCTAATCAACTGTCCTTCAAGTGAAATAGAAATATCAATTTCACAATATGAAAACAGAAGTAAACCACTTCACAGTTGTTCTCAGAATGTATGTGCTTCCTAGTTACTACTACAAGCTTTCATAGATATACAGCATTCTGCTAGGCTCTGGCTGGTTTTTGAATGCTCATTTTCTAATGAAAAGTGTTTATTTGATGTGCCTAAGCTAACATTGCCCTTTCCTATAAAACTGAATCACTCAGTGTATGTGCATACAAAATTCTGCAGGACTGTTTCAGATGTCTACACTAAATGAGCTTGGACAAATGATAGGAAGGGTCATGCAACCTGGTACAGGTCAAAAACCTAAACACTGAAATAGCTATTATAATGGTAGAATAAAATACCATCATTGCTGTATAAAGCAAAAAACTGCTAAGTGTGAAATACGTTAGTAAAGTGTTTGAGTTCTCACAAGAAGAGCTGTAGTAAAGATGACTATACCCTAAAATTTTGTGCAAACCATTTTTGCATATGTGTGGCTTCCTTTCATGATGGATGATTTTATGTTCCTGGACAATGCGGTAGTCCCACTGAGTGTTTAAGAACAACATCTCAAGTCCAGTAGCAATGTCCTTGTAAAGTATCAATGGCTGCAGGATAAAGAGTTCACTATGTTTGAAAACCCCAACTTCAAATTTGTTTGTATTTCAGATACTAACATTAACTCAAACTTTTGTTTGGAATGGCTATAGGTTTATCGTCATGAAAATCTAATTTTCAGAGAATGATGGTCTGTAGGATAATAGTGAAGATAAGTAAACCTATACCTATAGATTGAATTTTAAAAGGAGAAATTGTTCTACCTTATTATTCTTGATGATACAGAGGACAAAGGGATGAATAATACAGAGACTGAACCTAAATGCTTATGAAAAAAATGGGGAGATTCAAAATAGTGATTTACTTTTGCATCTTTGTAGATGCATTTACATACAGCTACCTCAACATTGTAGGTTTGTATAGCCCATACATATGTGTTTTAATAACACACCAATCTACATTTATACAAAACAAGAGTTCTTAATTTGTAAAAAATAGTCATAGAAAAAAATATGTCTTTATGTATTTGCAGGATTGAATTTCTAAGTGTTTTTGAATTTTTGTACACCAGGTAGAATTCTCACCCTTATGCTGTTGTAGCATTAAAGTATGCTGTTTATACTATATCTGTTTTCTGACATTTCCTCAGTCTGTGCTTCTCCCACACCCTTGCACATGACTTATATGTTTAAACCTCACAAAGACCTCATTTTGTTTTTGACTGAGATACTAAATACTGTTTTTTTCTCATTCATTTATAAGAAATGTACTGCCAGATTGATCTTCCAACCAGCCACGCATTCTTGCTCTCAATAATATACAGGCATTTGATTTTTACAGTAGTGTACAACAATTATAAAATGATTACCTATGTGCACTCAGAGGAAAAAAAAAAGTAAGAATACTTTTTTTTTCCTTTTTGCTCTTCCTTCTGTCCCAAATGACTGTATTATTACAATTAACACAAACTAATATTTGGATGACTCACATCATGAATCAGACCCCTGCAGGCACAGCTGATGAAACTCAGTTCCCTAAGGTGCCTTTTAGGTAAGTAACAACCAGCAGCATATGCAAAACCAGAAATCTGACAGAAAGCTTTGGTCAGGATCATGTGCCAATTATGAATTTTATTTTAATCAGTCATCAGAATTCCAACTTCCACAAGATCCTTCCAACTGCAATTACAAAATATTTTCAACACCTTTTTGCCATATGACTTCTGCTTTTCACATTTAACTGTCTTTGCTGTATCGTCTGTAGTAAAAAGAAAGGATAGGGTTCTTAAGAGAAAGTGCCGTCTTTTTGCCCTTGCGAATGTACATCATTAGCTATGTCTCAATTTCAGTATTCCAATGTGAAATGTGGAAAAATGTGATAGGATTCATTTACTCTGCATCTGAACTGATATGATTTATCTGAGTTGGGAATATCTCTCAGGCTATTCAGTTGGTGTTTTCTAAAACAAAAACATTTATATTTAAGATTTAGTGAGGGCAAACATTTTTCTTACAGAATGGATTTTCTCTAGCCCTGATTCTACTTCTGTTTAAAGATCAAAGTAATACTATTGAAACATACAGTCAGGCATGCACTTCTGGATAGGCTTTGGGGGAGTAGGAGGGATTTAGCCTGTGAATGGGTTTCAGTGTGTTTCTGAATCACACAAGGCAGAACAAAGCTATGAACTCCCCTCCCTCTGCTCCTTACAGAAGGTGAGGTACTTCTGGAGATGTGTGGATTTTGAAGATTTGGTGGGTTGCATTTCTCTTTGATTTTCTGTGCTTATTGAGCTTCTCTAGGAAGCTTAGTAGGTTACCAGACCTTAACAGATTATTCTGATTACCACAACCTAAAATTATTCTGATTACCACAACCTTTGGTAGGTACTTTATGAAAGTTAACAACACTGGTTATTATCTGGATTTTATGGAAGTCATAGACAATTGTTCCTTTGGTTTTGGTGGGAACCACATAAGGGTCCTTGTTATCACATCATCATCAAAAACATCTCAAAACATTTTATGAAATTTAAATCCATATTGTATTTTCATGCATAGAATTTGTGCCAGGTAACCCACCTGACATCAGGCATGATCATCTACTGGGAAAAAAACTAAGTTTGGAGGTAGCTTTTCCATTTTTTATCAACATGTTCTAATAGTCAAACAGTGGCTGAATCATGCAATTTTAAAATTTGTTTTCACATAAAACTTCTGTATTATACACATGGAACTGTGGTAATTTTTTACATGACGGATGGACTATATCTCTATACAGATACAGACATATAGATATAGCTAATTTTAAAATGCAGTGATAAGAAACAAAATGGCAACTCTGCCTTTGTTCACATCTTTCTCAGTGAGGGACTCCACTAAATAAAGTATAAAGTAGATAAGATTTTAATAGCTTTCTCCTCTCTTCCTTTCTTTGGACCACTAGAAAATGCTGCCTCTGAAAAAAATTTACCTCTTTGACATAATGTTGAATGCAATTATTTTCTTTAATGGGATAGTTCCTGCTTCAAATGCAAACAATGAAAATATCACCCTGTTTGAGTGAGACAAAATCAGCCAAAATCAGCCAGATTGTATTAAAAACAGGATCATCCAAATTCTTTTTGCAGTTAGTAAAGAAGTTCCCACTATCTTTAACTATAAGCTTAGGGCTTAAAATTCAATGCAAATATCAGATAGGGAGAACCTTGCAATTATTTCTTTTTTTTAGTACTATAAATGGTATTTTGTATTAATCTGAAACTTCTTTCTTTTCCTGTGTCACATATGAATGGAATTTTCAAAAGGCCTTCATATTGGTGTAATGTAGTTTCTGCTGAAGTCTAGGGCAGCCTTCTCAGTAGCCTCAATGGCAACAGGTAAACTAATGGGAATTTAAGAAATTTCCCCCCTACTAAATGTTAGTTTATTTCTAAAAGAAAGAAAGAATGAATCAATTGATTATTTTACTGTTACTACTATTTTACTATTAGTTTTTCATAATAAATCAAAGCTCTGACTTTTAGTTTGGTAACTTATTTATTTTTCTATTGTTTATAACCACTATAGTTTTGGTATTTATAAGAAAAACAGGTTAACAAAAAATATGTGGATCAATACATGACCAGTAGTAACCAAGCACCAGCAACATCAGGCTGAATTGTAACTGCTGTCTGTATTCAGGAGACTTCTGTCATTGACTCCTTTTCTTCAGAAAACTTTTTGTTGCTTAGACAAGTAAACAGGGCAAGTGACACCATAATTTCTTCATTTTATTCCATTTTCCTAGACTTTTATGCATTGCCATAGCAGATAGTCATGCAGTCCTCAGTATTTCACAATATCCCATTGTAGAACTCAATGTTTTATCTGCTGACACTCCTTTCAAATGAAGCAAGAGTGATATAAACAAATGCTTAGCCTGCAGCAAAGCTCAGTTTAGGGAGTAATGTGAACTGCTGAAGAATCTGGCTTCAGAACAAATTAGTGGTAGTTTGTTGTTGTTTTGTAGTACTGCCAGAAAGTACTTTGCCGAAGGGTCAAATCAGGGAAATAATGCCAGTTAGCAATTTTGCAGAGTACCTTCTTCATAGCTCCATTCATTTCACTGTAATGCACAGAAGCACAATTGCAGAAAACAGTGCAACCATTTGTTGTCTTGCAATTATTTTTACACATAAAAATACAATGGAACCATCACAATATAAGTTCCTACCACACCTGAGTGACCATGTGATGCTCTTACAGTACTTGCACCACTCTGTTTTTTGATCTGGGAAATCAAGAGGAAGGGAGAAGGAGTGACAGAAAACACCTTCTTATTTCAAATATACTCTGAAGAGAAGCTCTGGAATTGAGTGAACTTGTTTCTTGCTAAATTTGTCTTTCTACTGCTGCTTTTGTTGGAAGTACACCAGAAAGAAAAATGGCCTTTCTCTTCTTTTTGGCTGTGTTGTAGATAAAAAACACAGCTGGCTGATTTGGACTTTTTTACACAGAAAGCAGATGTAGATGATTGCCTGGGTCAAGCACAGGTTTTTTTTACAGGTTGTTTTTTTTACAGTTAAAGCCTCTTTGGGAATATTCAGCATGGTCAGAGGGTTTTTCTATTAAAGCATCATTCTGATTTTGCTTGGACTTACTTCTCCATCCTTGATGAAAATCTTAGTAATAATATGACCTAAAATCTATAGCTTCTAAAAGAATATATATGGTAGTCATCTTAAGTGTATACTACCTACTGCTGGTTCAAATCTTAAGAGTGCTTTATACTGCCTCAAGTGCTACCTAAGTACACACAGCAGGAAGCAAGCTGACCCACAGTTTCTCCTTCCTGTTATTAATCACTGAGAAGTAACACCTGGTGCAGGTAAAACAACTGTTCTTTATTAGTTGGGTATTCAGCAGGTTTATCTCTTTATGTGATCATATTACACATAATCATTCACCTCCATCCAAGAATTGATATACTTTTCAATTCAGTTCTGTATACAGAAAAATAATAAGTACTATTCAAAAATCCAAGTTCTACAACATTCTGAGTCATCTCTATGAATCTCTTAATAAGCTGATTGATTTAATTCAAATTTAGGGTACTCAATTAACTTTTGTCAGTTCTAAACCTCCGTACACTTCTAGTTTGTCACTGCTGATTTGGACAGCCCTGGGATACTTCCATTCTAGGTAGCTTTGGGCCATATTCAGTTTACCATTCAAACAATGGTAAAATTGAAATGAAAGATGAGAAGGCGTGAAGACACATCTTGAAATAATTTCTTCAGGAGGAGTCCAATATATCAGCAAGAGTCAGTGTGCTCTTACCGATGTGAATTCTCTGAGAAGCCAGAAGATGCTGCCAACACGTTGAGGACCTTTTCTTTCTTGCCATCTGCATGTCCAGCAACATCTTTCCCCATATACTTGTGCACACTAGTACTGGCTCTTAGGCACATGTCTGAATCTTTATGTGGCTTTGCTATAATATTTAGATATTGAAATATGCAGCTATATTTTCTATGATCCTTATTTTTCTTTTACTAAGGTAATTAATCCTTTCTATTTATAATTACATCTGAAAACATGTCTCAGTGAACTCATGGTAGAAAGATAAAGTAAAAATGCTCTAAAAGATTCAATTAATTTTCATCACTAATGAATGCATTGAAATTTGCAAGTAAGTGATTATTCCATAGAGATAAGTATAAAAATAAATATCCAGAGAGAGGCTGCAATAACCAAATAATTGATTAATCAATTAATCATTCTGCATACATTTAATTAATCAGATAGAAGCATCACAGAACAAAACAGAAACTTTATAAAAATGGAGCTGGAATTTTAGTCATTAAAAAATAGCCAGCTGTTCTTTTGATAGATAAGCTCTTTGCTATAAATACAAACATGTGCTCTTTTTCTGTGTTTTGATAAGTCAACAAGAGAATTCAAATATAAATACTTGCCTCCTGTTAGACAGAGATGACTTTAGCTGATTTTCAACTTACACTTTTTACGACTTGTTTTTGTGAGAAATATGTGAGCTTTGGGATATATTATCGCAGTGTAATAATCAATAATTACTTGCAAAGAGCCTGCTTTAAAATATTAGGCTGGTTAAATTTCTTTCTATAACTAATTTACAAGTAGTTACATGCTCCAAGAAGAGCACTGAATAATCTTTTTTTGTCTCATACGTATTATCCAGATGCATACCTAGAAGACTTGGCTGGTTTCTTTTTCTTCCTTTCTTTTCCTTGCCTGACCTTGCCTCATCTTGCCTTCTATGAACTTAACTCCTGAATCCTTACTATTATTATAATATCTTATTTCTTCATAAGTAGCTCAGAATTTCCTACTTACAAGTAAGATACTACTAACATCCAGTGTTTTCATCACTACTCTATGAACTTACGAGGAATTTCTACCTTTTTGACTTGTGAAATCTCATATATTGGAACTAGATACCAGTGGTCATATTAGTGAACTGCTTAACAGCTCTGCAAAATGAACTGTCTCTGAATAGAGATCTTCTGTCTCTATTCATTGGTCCTCGTCTGTACCTTAGAAATATACAGCAATATACAACTATCTCTCACAGGATCAAATCCACCTTCTGTCAAAGTCAGAAGCTGAACTGAGCTCAAGTGGTTTTATGAGATGTCATGGCTAGAGGACTACTGCAATATTTTGACCACTTCCTTCTTCCTGAAAATGCTCCTTCAGGCAGGACCTCATTCCCTTATCTATTTGAAATTTGTTTTCTGGAATTTTCTGCTCTTAAACTAAATCTAGGTACAGTACACTCATGGTTACTTAGCATGTAATTTCACATGCCAGATGCTTTTTCTTTCCTTTGAAAGAAGGAGTTCAACACATATACTTTTACTAGTTCAGTACATGGGGATGAGCAAACTTCTTAAAATACATGAAATGATGCACTAGATAAAAAGACCCAGAGAAATGAACAAACAAATTAAAAAAAACTCACTGAAAGCATGTGAATGTTTTACTTACCTGAGGATGCAGGGCAGGGACAGACTCTTGTCACCAGAGTAGGGCCACAGGAAATAGACAGTGGGGAAAGCGGTCCAAGGGAGAGTCATGGGGAGAGCAAGCTCCTACTGCAGAGGAAGCAGGATAAATTGGGGTGGCAACCCCCTGTGGCTGCTGCTCACACACCTCAAAACCTGCCTGAGCAGCAGTGATCAGTTTCGAGGACTTTGCTTAGCAAATGTCATAGCAGGTGACATAGATATTTCCTAATCACTCACTGTCTGTCTTTCAGGCAACCTCACTTTTGCCTGTTTAGCTGCTAGCAGGACCTAGGCTGGTCTCCATACTTTCTAAACATTATGTGGTTTAGGTTTTCCCTTGCAAAACTATTCCTTTAGAAATTTCCCCTCTTTCTCTGTAAGGCAGTTCTATATATTACACCAGTCTGAACTGTAAATCCTAGATATGAAAATTAGTATTTTCTGTAACCTGTTTTATACAGTTAGATGTTATTTGATTCTTTCCCATTCAAATTCATTATGCTGAAAATATTTTTTATTACCAGTCTGGTCTCCAAGGAAGATCATCCTTTCTTCTGACACCACTGTTTTCTCCCCCTCCTGCTGTTTGTTCCCTCTCTCTAATTCAGGAATCTTATACATAAGATCCTTTTTTTTGTGGTAGAGAACTATTGCCATTAGCTGACTCCCACAAGGTGTTGCACTGAGATTTGTGGGTTTTTTCAGATCCATACTGAGAAAATATGTTAAGATTTTGAATTATTCATTGAAGTGACTGGTTTTACAAGGATCATCCCAAACAGTCTGGCTTATTTCCTGTTGTTTTGAAAGCAGCTAGGTCATACAAAAACTTTTGAGTTTTAAGAGAAGGCCATGGGAATCAATACTAGTGTATAAGTATATAGTATAGCAGTCAATTCATAAGGAATCACAGGGGCAGTTACCGAGCTCAGACTGGGTTCCATTGTGGAGCTGTATACATGTTACTGTAACCTCTGTATTGCTATATTTTTATTAAATCCAAGATAACAAAAGGAACTCTAAATAAAAGAACATGGCTACACAGTGAAGCAGACCTTCTAGAAAGAAACAGACCTTGTAAGAATAATGGAAAAGGTTTAAAATTATTGTTCACACATATAATCTCCTTTTTTCACAAATATTTTCTTAGGGCTACAGAATATATAACACTCAGAGAATTTTATCAAGATTACAGATAATTTTCAATGTTACATCCTGTAATTGAGTTTTGCCCATTTTTGAGGTCCATAGCTGGCCTTATTGTCTGGGGATTTCTTGGGGTTTTTTTTCAGATTTGAAAATCTACAAAAGAGTTTATTTCAGAGAAAAACAATTTATTTGAGAGAGTTACCTTTTTTTGCTGGAAATGTTTTAATTTAAACATGAAAATGCCATGGAGCATGGCAGTCTGTTTCATTCTCAATTTGCAATGAAATTAAAACATGCTGAGCATTTTAAATTATGTAAGCAATACTCCCATTGCCTCCCTTTTCCTAACGAGTAATTATCTTCATTTTTTTGGTATTTTAAAAAAATCACATTGCTTCTCCCTTATTAATCACATTAACCTTCTGCATAATCCCACAGTAAAAGCACAATTCACAATTTGTAACATTTGCAAGCTCTCTCTATGGAAACTAGAAAGACACTACAAATTAAAATTTATATCCAATCTCTTCAAAATCTCCCTTATGTTGTTTGTGGTTTTTTTCCTCCTGTTTTATAGATTATGTTTTTTTTTTCCTTTTCCTGCCTTCAAGTTTCTTTTAGGTTGTCCCATTTACTTGAAAATTTCTATTTCTCCACTTTTCTTACACCACAGCTACTCCCTATTGAAGACAAAGTTACACAGTGTAAACTAAATAAAAACAGCATGACAAACATAACATGAAAAATAAGGAATAATCTCTTAGAAAGTACATTTTTGTTTTGACACAAGTCTGTTGAAAATTCCTAAACATTAATATCTCTGATAAAAACGTACAGAAAAATGTAAAAATGTTGTTTTTAAAAAGGCACCACAATGTAAAATATAAAAAATATTTCCACAGAAGCAAGAATGAGTATAGGTGATATCTAAGAATGAGAAATGTAATTCAGGTGAAAAATAGAGCCAAGTTATTTGTTCACTTGCACATAACATATACTGGAATGTTTTATATCAAGGATCTGTAAGTTGTAACTATATTTTTTTGTTTCTTCATTTTTCTAACATTCCCCTGGTACTCTTTGTTTTAGTGCATAAACTCTTGGCATTTGTTGAGATAATAAGAAGAAATATGCAAGTATTGAAGAGATACATATACTGGGAAATCTGAAGATCTTTCTTTAAGGTCTCGTGAAACTGCCTTTCCAGTCAAACATTTCAGGTTCAATTAATTTGGGTAATTTTACTGAACATCTCAACAATTGAATTTACAATGTTTTCAATTTCAGTCATCACGAGTCAGGAATCAGACACTGACCTTGTAGAAAAAGTGAGAATTACAATCCAATTCTCTTTGATGTTCATATTCTTGAAAATGGTATTGTTGGATACTGCGTAGAACTACAGGTATTAAACTCTGTCTGATTCACCTAATCTGAAGAGGAGATAATCAAGCCTTCTATCTTAAGCAGTTCAAACTCATTATTTTGTTGTAGAGAGTAAAAGTTTTCACCATTTTCAATGGGTATTTTTTAGCATCCACAATATATAAAAATAATGATCAGATAATTGTGAAGTTCCAAGGAAAAACATAAGTTTTTCTAATTTTTAGCAGTCAGGTCCAGGGTGCTCAAGTTATACAAATGAAATGTTAATCCAATTTTAGGTTTCTGAGTTAGAGGGACTGGATTTTTTTTTCCCAAGAAGTCAGAAAACTCCTTCTATCTTTATTTTATGCCAGAAAAGCTACTTAGGAGGAGTAATAGACTATGTCCCATTGTTGGATTCATGCATTGCCAATGCAACATTTAATTGTTTCCAATGATATTATTGGAATAAAACCAGCCCTCTGACTAGGGATGTAAATGAAGCCAAATTCTTTCATAGGACTCTTGACTGAAAGCATTTGAAGACAGAAACCTGTTAGTAGAAACCATGTTAACCTGTGAAGTGTTGAAAACATTCTATCACAATGTGCACTTCCCTCTCCCATCCCTTAAGTGTATCCTTCCATTTCATCTTCATGTGTCTTCCATATTCTGTACCCTGCAAAGGAAACTGGGCCATGGACTTGGGGAAACTATGAAAACCAGTATTTTTAAAATAGTGTTCCAGCCTTCTGCATAAAGGACTATGTATGTTCTCTAAAATGTCAACTGACTTGCACAAAGAGCATGCAGAGAGAAATGTAAAGCCACCACAGTGTCTATGTTCCGTAAGATCTGCCCCATTGGTCTCATAACAAGCTGATGAGGTGCCAAAAAGGCAGAGTACAACTGAGAGGAAATATGCTCAGATCTTTGCAGAGAAAGAACTTTTCCAGTGCACAGTATTTTAAAACATACATACCCACAAATTCAACTGCAAATGGAAAAACTTAATGTTAACTCATGGAGGAGTCATCTGAAATCAGCGGCACCTTAAAGTTCTCTTTTAAGAAGCATATAAAAGCTATAGAAAGCAGACATAGATGAGAACACAGAGGAGTAAATATCACTTTTGTAGTATAACATGTTACCTTTTTGGTTCCATACCTGAAACGACACAGAAGAAGTTTGGCTGAGACACAGCTGCTTGATCCTGCCAATTTCAGTATCCTCTCCCATTTCCGTTCTTATGTCCATTTCTCAACTTGTGAACATACATGTGAAATATTTGTCACTTGTGCCTAGCAAAGTCAGGTCTTATGGTTCATATCCTTAGTCTTCATTAGAAGTGTGAGTTTGAGATACCAATAAATAAATAAATAAATAAATAAATAAATTCCCATCATGATGACATGTATGTACTAATTGCTTTGAGATTCTGGAAAGCTCCAAAGCCAAGGATGGAGCTGGATAAGAGAATTTATCTCTGGTTTGAAATAAAAGTTTTATTTCAGAAGGTAAAAGCAAACTGGTAGGAGGGTTGTTATAAAACTTGGCATTTCTGGTTCCACAATGTATTAGAACAGAAATGCTTTTGTAATGCACTTTATTTACATAACTGGTTTTAATTTACAACTCCAGGTGTGCTTCACTTTATCATTGAATCCTTCTCTTGTATTTTTTCCTCCTGACACATAAGTGCTGGTAAGTTTGAAAAAGAAGAAAACAAAATCAATGAACAAATATAAATCAAAGAACAGAATATAAATCTCCAGCCTAAGAACACAGAGAGATTTTCTTATATTCTGTCTGTAAGGAGGCAAACCAGCAATTAGACACTATCTGAGTACCTGGAAGCCTAAGAATCTCTGAAAGATTGTTAAATGAATAAAGATGTAGTTTCAGTGAAAAGCTGGAGGTAAATACTGAGAGAGGAGAGCTGAGGAAGCAAGTAAGAATTAAATATTGAGACGGGAGTAGCATGGTTAACTGTAGTGCAGAAAAGCAAGGTCCACTGGTTAGTGTTGATGTTGCCTTATCAGGCTTGAGAAGGAAAACAAAAAATTAAAATACAGCTCATCATCCATGACCTAATTACAACTGCCTGGAATAATTTGTATCTAAAGTAGAGGCCACAGAGCCACAGTGAATTTACTTAGATAAACCCACAGTCACACAACATGCGCTCAGCTCTGTTTGCTATGGGATACAGCATTCTTCTATTATGTCTTTTTGTAAGATGAGTTAAATTAAGCTTGAAATTGCATGAGAGAAGTCTGGCACAGAGAAATTTTGCAAGTGTTCAGACAACAAGGTAGTGGTAGAACGTACTGTAGCTCAGCATGTAAAACGGTTCGGATCAGCACTACTTTACCACAGCTACAGGAATAAGATGGAGAACTCTTCTGCAAACAAAAAGCTTTTAACTCTACTGACCTCAGTGCTGTCTTACCACTCTGAATACTAGTGTCTACGATGGAATTGAACTGAATTACCTCATTCCTTAAAAATTCTTTGTATGTTCCCCCTCTTTTGTGCTCCTGGGGTAAGTTGTTCGTAAGACACATTTGACAGTGAAATGGACAGGTTCTTCTGGCATTTTCTGTTCAAGTGCAAGTGATGGCAAGGCACTAATAGCACATCTGGTCTCCTGGATACAGCAGAATTGCTGATCGATGAATTCTACGTACCCAGAAATTCCGGACAAATGAATATCACGCACACTGAATAAAACATGCTTTAACAGTAGAGCTGATATGGATGCAAACAATATGTTTGGCACATCTGGAAATTCTGAAAAATAGTAGAGAAGGGTGGACTGCTCTGTACCGATTTACCAGTGTATGCAATAATCCTGTACTAGATACCACAATTCCATTATTGACAGACTGGAGAATGACTTGTATGGTACACTCACATTAGAAAAAAACCAAGAGCTTTTTAAAAACTTTATTTCATTGACAAAATAAAATTGTTTAAAAAAAAGGAATAGATATTTTTTAATCAGCCTGATGTCTATGTTTCCACTGTTTTTCCAGTAATTTAAAAATGAATAAATGAATATCATTTCACTGTTGGAGGATATTTTACCCTTGAAAAAGAATGTTGGATATATATTTTTAATGAAATAGTATTTTTAAATACAATTGTAAAATAAATATTTTTGTAAAAGGTCAAATGAAACTATAACCTTTAGCTATGTATATGTATAAGTATATAAGTATCTATAGTATAGAAGTGTGTATAAGTATGTATAAGTTTATACACTGGAAAATACTAGTATACTTAGTGCAAAAACCTTAATTCCCTCAGATCTCTTCAGGAAAATTCTTCCCAAATACCAAGTTTATGGTAAGAGAAATTTCTTCTGCCTGAAATTTCAAAATGTTAAAAAGAATGGAAATGACCACAAATGTTTAAGAAGTGACACTGCCTCCTATTTTCTAAGTTTAAGAATGGAAACCATTGCTCTAATGTGAATATAACCCAAAACATAGTGATTAATATGTAGTATTTTCCTTGTTCCATTATTTATCTTGCTTGTCACTGTATCTGCTGTTCTTTGACATTTCCCTCCTCGTTTTTAAGTTTATGAGCTTTAGATCCCTTCAGATAACCTTTCAAGTAGCTGTGTAGATGTATTAAAATCTTCAGACTTAACGTTTTCAACTCCCAGGCCAAGTCTAGACAAAGTGCTCAGACACACATTTCAGTGCCTTGATACAGACCTTTTCTTTGCTTAATTGCAACAGGTGGCCTGGGTAGCTGTGCTGGCCAGGCACCGAAACCTTAGATTCTAGTAAAATTGCAGATAAATTTTAACAGGATAGAGCAAAGAGTGCAGCAGCGAAGTATTTAACACATATATGGTGACAGTATGACAGCAAAGTCTGAACTACTGTGGACTGTGGACTATTCAGTTCTGACTGGGATTTTTTTGCTGTTAAAATCAGCAATGAAATGAATGAACAAGGTAATTAATTGAGATATACTTGCTCATGTAGTCTTTTTTGTACACTGGTCCTACAGCTGTAAAAATGACCACCTTAGATTTTTCTCTTAAACATTGATTGTAAGAGTAATTACATGAGAACTGTCTGAGGATAAAAATTGATAATGGTATGGTAGAAACAGTAAAGCAGGAAAAGCAAGATTATCTTTTTTTTCTCTTTTCTTGTTTCTCCTCCTTCTCTCTTCTAGACAATATTTTTCAAGGAAATATGATGTGAATAAACATTTATGACATTATTTAAGATTTCTCAGTAACAATGGGGTTTTCTTTAAAGACTACCTGTGAAGAAACTGGCTCCAGCACTTTAAAAATAGGTTATGTTAGAGGAAGAAAAAGAAGCACTTGCTGTATGATTTCCAGTAAGAACTGTTATAGTTGTCTGTAGATGAACTTATATCTTTGTTCTATTAACTTGATCCTATGTTTTCAAAGATTTCTTTGTGTTCTGATTCTTCACAAGAGAGGACACAGTTTCTTCATATGTTTATTCTTTGTCATCTATAAAAAAATAATTCTGACATGTTGCCTCAGAAGTCATATTGACTTCTTAGCCTAAAATTCAATCACAAATACATTGACAGAAGCTCTTGCAATAATGCACCTTCTCAAATATGAATATATCTTAGTCTATGGGTCATTTTTCTAGGTGACTGGAGTGAGCAAAGCCTTTACATATTTACACAGCATGAAGCATAACAAAATATTCTGATCTAAAACAAATAATTTTTTTTTTTAGATACTACTATGAGTTGAATTTTACAGAAAAAAATCATAAAAGAATGTCTGAAACAGTTTATTGGATAGGTGAATAAATAACATTTGAAACAATCCATCTTGCATTTTATTAACTAGGAAACCTGAGCTGTTTCTTTGCTCACAGTTTTCAGGATAAATAATGTATTTCAATGTATTGACTAAACCAAATTCTGATCAGTGGTATGGTTATAGCTTTTATTTCATCTTGAACCGTATAACTTGTTTTCAGGCATCAGATCACAACTGATTGGAAAGCTGGACTTTAGGTGGCTCTGAGCCAACTGAATTGAATCCAGAGCAAAGTGCTAAGCTTTGACATGTTACCCTTGAAAAGAATGGTTGAAATAAAATTAAAATTCTTCTGCTGGAGTTGAATGTTTTACACTACTTGGGAACTAATTACTATGGCCATGTCAGACATGCAGACCAATCTCTTTTCCAGACCACTTGTTTTAAACCTTTGAGTATGGATGTCAAAAATGAATAAGAAATCTTTATACAGACTAGTTTTCTAGCTTTGTTTTTATTAAGAAACACATGGTAGAAAACAATAGGGCTGTGAAATTCATCTTTTTGTTTGTTTATTTATGACAATCTTTAGTCAAGTAAATATGCAAGTATGAAAAAACCACACATTTATATAACCTCCCTATTAATAATACTGTTGGTTGTACAATAGGTCATATATGTCTGTCCATATCTTCACATCATTTCTCATCAGACTTAGTCGTATTTATTTTCTGGCTTTTTTATAAATGCAATTTCAATACATGGCTCATGATTGGACCTTCAAATACTGCAACTATATGTATAATAAAAAAGACATACTGTAAAGCTCAGTTGGCAAAAGTTTAGGCTTTGCATTATACAACTCAAACACTATAATGTAAAACTGGAGCTATACTGTATGATAATCAAATCCTGTCTGTATTAAAACTGTCACTCTTCCTACCAGCTGTAGATACTACTCCTATGTCAACCACAGAACTTGAGTAAAACACACTCCACTAAGGGGAAATTTGCAAGAGGAAAGAAGGAAAAAGAATCATAAATAAGACAACTTAATTACATTGTATATCATTGATGATAAAAATAAGAATATGTGATGCATAAGTTAGGTTTTAAAAAGAAAATCATGGTTGTTCTGAGTAAGAAATATTCAAATATTTTTACACTGTAGTGCTGACTTGATGCAATAAACCAGTAAGTAACTTCTGGAAGTAGAAAAAAGAGGTAACACATTCTTTTCTACTTCTACATTTGCCTTCTAGGCTTACCAGTTGCTATGCAGTATCCTTCTAAACAGAAGGAATATTAGAAACAGTTCTTAGGAGTCTGACACTAACATCCAATGATAAGGGTGTCACTTTGGCAATAACAGGTTTCAAATGCCACCTCAAGTTCAACAACGCAGAACACAGGCTTTCTTTCTGTACTGTATTATAGCATTGTGCTGAACTTTATAATTAGATGGATAATCTGAATGATAGGTGCTTAGTTACAAGTAGCTGTTCCTGTTTGATCAGATTGTAAATTGCCTATATTTTTGCTTACTCTTTACAGGAAATAACAAGTGAGAATTCTCTGCAATGAATGGAGGAAGAGGGAAACACATACTTTGCTAAGCCTCATGTACTCAGTCATCAAATACATGGTTTCCATCTTTCCCTTCTGGCATCCTCGATGTGTTCAGACATTCAGAAAGATGGAATAGACACTGTGAGTTTGAACAGTAATTTACATCATTTGATAGCAACAAGAAAACAAAGAAGTGAGGATAACCCCCAACCACAACACTAGTAATGGAGTTTGTCTCACCCAGCTTTAAATGTCTATAATGTGGGTGTTTGCCAACAAACATATTTTCAGTACTCCACTCCCTGCACCATCTAAAGCAGAAGCAAAATAGTTGTAACAACAGCTGTATTTTGTTAAAACATTAATTTAAATGTTCCTAATCTGGGATACCTGTACCTTGCAGTGATTATAAAAATAAATAAAATTGAAAGAAATTTAATTAAAATTTAATGCTCTGACTTTCTAAAGTTATTATGGTAGCTGTCTACTTCATAATCTGTCTGGTTCTTTGCTCAGTTTTGCCATGCTTGGTGCAGCACATGCTTGAGATAATAGAATGAAATGGAGGCAACACAATTTTAGGATTCAGCTTGTTGGTGATTGTACCAGAAAGCAAATTTTAACAAGCAAAGATAAGTTTGTTTGCTTTCTTCACAAGTCCCTTTTTGTTTTTATAATTATTTGACTTATAAAGAAGATAGTGTACATAGTGATGGCAAAACTAGAAAAGATGATTATGAAATAAAAATTCTGGAGACTCTTAATTCTTATAACTGAGGAAAAAAGACAGCTTTTGTTTAAAACAAAGAAAACTAATGCTTATGAGCATGATGTCTGATATAAAGATTAAAATAAGCAAAAGAGAAGATCACAGAAGCACCTATAATTAAACAGGTGTATTTTCAAAACTTTATGCATCATATCTTCACTCACATCAAATTCAGTGGTACTTATGCAACTTTAAACTTAATACCTGACTTTGAAAATTTTTCTCCCTGAGGAAATATATTATTCAAAATGTTTGAAAATGTTTAATGCGCAGCTGTAAAATACCTGGTTGCAAAGCTACTTTTCCACTAATGATTTCTGTAATCTTCTTTCTTGGTCTGTCTCTAAAACCTAGTGTATAAGCAAATGCTTTAGAATAACAGTAAACCGTATAATACTCAGGTTTGACTAGTTTCTTCTACAGATTACATTTATTGTACTTATCTATAAAACCTCTTTTTGTATGAGTTTTACATAAAGAATCGCATAAAATAGTTGTCTTTGCTAACAGGGGACAGGACTTAGTGACCCAGGAGGTCTCTGGCAGTCATATATCCATATAATTGTATTGGAATGCTTTTTCTCTTACAGAGTGAGCACTGCATGAGATCTATGTTTTATAATAATTTACACATCTGACAAACTGTGCTATTACTTAATTTTCTCCCATTACTGCACTGTCCTAGTGAGAGACCTATGCATATCCTGTCCAATAATTTCATGCACTGGCCATATTAGAACTGGCTTCACATTAGAGGTAATGAAGATTCTCAAGAAATGGGTGGAGTGTATCTGTAGAATACATGGAGAGAGTCTGAGAGATCACACATTGGCTAAGATCAAAGGTTTGTCTTAATGATAATGAAAAATTGACTCATCAAAGCTTGTTTAATCTTTACTTGCAAAAAGATCAACTCATTAAGTATTACCAGGGGTGTGGGGAGGTGGGGTGCAGGAGGAA
Organism: Strix aluco; assembly: GCF_031877795.1. NCBI lineage: Eukaryota > Metazoa > Chordata > Aves > Strigiformes > Strigidae > Strix > Strix aluco. The sequence continues at coordinate 110,449,521 of NC_133934.1, read as the reverse complement.
TGAGGGAGGAAGAGAGGAGACAGGATAGGGAAAGGGGGAGAAAGAGGAGAAAGAAAAGGGGAGAAGGGGAAAGGGAAGAGAGGACAGGGAGAGAGACTATCTCTCTAGATGGAAACAAGGACTTAGTATAGGGTCTAAAGTGTTTACTGATATTTTCTTGCCAATATGGAGCTGCTAGGATTGTACATTAGAAAGGGAGGAGCCTGTAGTGCAATGGCTTCGTTTAAACACTCAGACTAATACTGAACTGCCTCACTTAAGAAACATCACCAAAGTGAAGCAGATAGAAAGTCTGTGTAGCAGAAGAAGCCATCTTCCCTCACTCTGGTACTTGCATATCAAAGCTGTTACATAATTGGGAGATATATATTGCATTCTTTGGAGAGACATGAATGTTATATTACAGAGGAGACTGGAGATGGTGGTTCTGCAGGGATTATGAGACTCCAGGGCTGGCTTTTGGCTAAATTTCAGAAAAGCTACCAAAGCCTGTCGTCGGCAATCTTGTTTACTCCCACACCCAGGAATGTAGGTCTAGAAGAGAGTCTGTATTTGAATTGCTTATGAACTCCATATGACTGGAGAGCCAGTAGCTGGCCTCAGTTTCAGATAGTCAGCCCTCTGAGTGGGAGTTTCAATCAGAAAATGAAGCAAGGGAAAACATGCATAAAATCTAAGCCTCTTCCATGGTTTAGAAAGCAGGATCACATTCCATTGTCTCGTAAGGATTGGATGCAATAACATACCCATCCACCGACTTAACCTCGTGATTTTATTTCTTTTTGCTACTTTTCTTCGTGTTACGGTACAGGCAAGCCTTTGTTTAATGTTATCCTAAATTAAAATACTAATGAATAAAACTGATATTCAGCATTGTACAATTATTGGTGATTAAGCTATTGACATATACAGCACAAAGTTAGGGCAAATTTACAGGACAAGATGGTTAGTTGGCTTCTACCATCTGCACTTTACTAAACAACTCCTTTGGTAAAAACTATGAGAGTATGTTGCAGATCAATACCCTCTCTTTACATCAGTCACCTGAGTACAAACACTGCATTTAACAAGTTTAATAAAACTGGCATGAAATGAGGCACTGCAGGAACAGTTAAGGGATACACAAAGTATGTGATACAAACTGTATTTAACAGACTAAACTCTGACAAGCATTAGCCAGTTTATCTCCTTCTCTTGTGTAGAGTCAATCTTAACTATCAGGATTGATACCAACATAATCCTGCCTGATCTAGATGACTGTGGAGCATGGGGGTCATTCAAAACCCAGGTGAATATGGTGCCATATTTTTAGCATGTAACTAATATGAAGGTAATGTCAGTATTTCATAATTATAAGTCTTTAATAGAGGAACAGATCTATTAACATAAAAAGCTTGAAAGAGAAGGAGGGAACTTTTCATTTCCTAGGCTGCTAATTCTCAAAGTTAACAACACAATGGGAGCTGATCTACACTATATTTTTCTCAAGCTGGTGGGATAATGAATGTTAGCCCATGCTTTAAATGGCCAAACCATAAGATAGAGACAGCCTTCCTTTACTTTGTACTACATTCTCCTTGATGTATAACAGCAAACAAATATTGAATAAAACCTCAGCTCATGTTGTGTATCTTCCAGTCATTCAAGGAGTGTTCTTTAGTTCAGTTACCAAGCTGCTTTCAAAAATCTAGCATGAAAAAGTTTCAACCCATGGTACATTGAGCCATGTCTTAATAACATGACCAGCAGCACGTTTTTTTTATTTTATTTGATGTAATAATTTTCCTGTTTTCATTTTCTTTAGAGAAGGCTGAGTAGCAATGATATGCTGCATATGCTGAATATAAAAATCCATACTCAAAAGGACTGTTAGGTACTGAGGAGTTTCCATTTAATACCAACAGGCAAAAGACCCAATAGCAATGCCAGCAGTATTAATAGTAGTGGTCTGGGCAGCCTGGTGATTTGAGCTACTGTTATCTTGGACTAGACTCTATAAATGGGTTTGAGTGTTACAAACCCTTTCCACTACTCAATGCCACTTAGAGGGTGTATTATGCCTAAGCAAACAAAATGAGTGATAACACTCCTGTCGCTACTGACCTACATAACAAAATGTACACTTGCAGCATTCCAATCAATTGCTTTGCTAACCTAGCTGGCTCTTCCATTCTCAATCAATGAGATCACAGATGAAGCACTCATTCCCCATTTCCTTGGTCTGAATGAATATGGATTTGCTCATGAACTCAGTACACTTTTGCTCTAAGGACAGAGTAAAGAAAAAGGTGTTTCTCAACTTAGTAGACTGGTGACAAAGTGTTAAAGGACCTAGTCTTTTTCCAGTGAGGCCAATGGAAACTTTTCTATTTATTTTAATTAACACACTACCAGGCATTTGTCTGAGACAAAGTCTGAAGTTACTGATTCCTCATATGCATCTGGAATGTGAAGGCCTCAAATTTCAGAGCACTGGTGATTTGCTTTATTCTATAACAAAGTTAGGGCACCTCTGGAAAATGCAGAAAAGTTTAAGTCTACCAAGAAAGAAAAAATAGGTATTAACAAGCTCTCAACAAGGATGTATGCTGATGGCAACCTTCCCATTTCCTTTACTGATCTCCCAAATTTTTTATTTTTTCCCTCTTAAGAGTTTTGAGCTTTAAAACAACCAGGCAGGAAATTTCAAAAGTAAATACATTTTTGCAAGAGTCAGTTAACAGTCAGCATTAGAGACCTAAATACACATTTAAGGATTTGAATATGCCTGACCTGGTTTTCAGAAATGCTGAATATAACAACTCTCAGTGTCATCAGTGTTAGTAAACAGCTGAAAATCAAAGAAATAATCAAATAAATAAATACCCATGTAGTGGTTTAACCCCAGCTGGCAACTAAGTACACACAGTCACTCACTCACTCCCCCACTCCAGCAGGATCAGGGGAAGGGAATTAGAAGGTTAAAAGTGAGAAAACTTATGGGTTGAGATAAGAATAGCTTAATAATGGAAATAAAATAAAATAGTGATAATAATAATAATAAATTGTAATGAAAAGAAAAATAACAAGAGAATGAAATAATACCAAGTAAAAAAAGTGATGTAAATGAAAAAAACACAACCAACTGATGCCTAGCCAGTCCCGAAGCAGCAGCTCCCCCGGCCAGCCTTCCACCTCATTTTATATGCTGAGCATGACATCATATGGTCTGGGATATCCCTTGGGTCAGCTGGAGTCAGCTGTCCCAGCTGTGTCCCCTCCCAACTTCTCATGCACCCCCAGCCTACTCGCTGGCAGAGTGGTGTGAAGAGCAGCAAAGGCCTTGACTCTGTGTTGGTGCTGCCCAACAGTAACTAAAACATCCCTGTATTATCCACACTGTTTCCAGCACAAATCCAAAACATAGCCCCATACTAGCTACTGTGAAGAAAATTAACTCTACCCCAGCCAAACCCAGCACAGCCCAACCCCCCAAAAACTCACCCAAGCGGTGTACTAAGTGCTTATACAAAGCACTGCATTCTTAGGAACCACTCTCCTGAAAGAGTGAAAGTTTTTCTTTTAGTTATGCATTTATGTACTCTTGCAAGACTGCAGTGCACTTAAGGAAGTGGTAGAATGTTCCTTTGTTCAGTGAGGAGTTACCTAACTAAATGTAGACGAAATGATGAAAGAAATAGTGGGTCCTAGCACTGATAATAGACTAAGAATTTTAAATGCTATTTGCCACATCTAGTGATTAACAGCCTAACCATTTACATTAACATTATACTAGCACCCAGTTAGAACCTCAAAATGTATACACAATTTGGTAAGTATGACATACTTTCGACATGAAAATTACATCAGCAATAACCACTTCTAATTAGGCTTTCTTTAATGCATGGATGGAGATTGGATTTTGGCAGTGTTCATCAGTCTTGAAAAAAATCCTTAAATGTAGTCAGAAAGCTGTTAGAAAGATATAACAGAACTTGAATCAATTTGATTATATTCCACTGTGGCCTGTTCTTGCCATCCATTTTAAGCCATAATAAGGTCAGCATGATTCTCTTGCTCATTGTGTTACCCATGACACGATTTTTATAAAGGCTTTAGGATATCCTATCTGAAAAACTAAGATTTTCAGAAAATGTTTTGCACTCAGAAACAGACACAGAAGTCAGAAGACATTCACAGGGCACAAAGCTAATGAACATATGATGAACAAAATGGTAGTTACGTGAGCATAGGGAATGATTTCTATTTTTATTATGTTTCAAAAAATTCATGATCTAAATTTCAGGCCTCAACTACATAGTATCCATCAACATTGTTACAAATTACCCAAATTAATAGTTGCAGGTTCCAGAAAATCGTTTCTTCTATTTAAAAAGCAAGGTGCTTTTTTCTGAGTCTCAAACACAGTCATAATTTTACTGAAAAAGTGGGACAAATATAGGTAAAGAAAAATAACTAGTAATTTGATGAAGTGGGGAAATGGATTAATTTTAATTTGATATATTTATATTTTATTTGATATATTTATAGCATGTGTTCTTCGTAAACAGTGCCCAAAGCTTGTGAATGACATTAACATATTCAACTGTCGAAATAAGAATTGTTTTTCAAAGCAAAGAATCTGAAGTCATCCATGTGTAGGTCACAGCACAAAGAATTGCTTTTTCTTTGGCAAGACATTTCTAGCACAACCACCTGATGATAAAGAAAATACTCCCCAGGAACACTTGCTTTCAACCCAAGAAGAAAAAGACTAGATATCTCTATGCTAGCCACTGAACTCTGACAAACTGATCAAACTGCCTGCAGTGTATTTGGGTCAGTCAGCAGTATGAATGTGAGAGAAACCTTAAGATAGAAGGAATAAATAAGATGGAGCAAAAGAATTGGAGCTTCAGTCATGTCTGAAGCTCAACTGTTAGAACAGGAATGTGAGGGAGGAGAAAGACATGGTTATACACTGCACCTATCTCAAGTGTGTTGCTGTAGACATAGGCCATGTAGTTATTCTGGTTTTCTGTATAACCAACTATAGGATAGGTGTAATCCTAATTTATTGCCATCAGATGTTACTGTGCTTATTCAGAGTACATACCGAAGAAAGTAACGTTACACTGAAGCATTTGTGTGATCAGTGACTTGCTTTAGAGGGAGATTAAGAAGTTTATAGGGCACACATCTTGCCTAGGGTGGTAAGGAACGTCCTCAGTGATCGGTATCTACATTACAGCAGTTCATGGAGCAGCTAATACTCAGCATGATATAAAGGGGTTTATATACGATTTAATATACTACTACAGCCTCTTTGGGATCTTGAAATAAAAACTCCACAAATAATTTAGTATTTTATCATTTTTCTGACCTTGTAACTATTAGTCTAATCATCTAGTCAGGTAGTTTTTAACTAGTCTTTTCATCTGGGTCAACTCTTCGAACTCACAATCTGTTTTGTTGTGATTCTCTGTGTTCACAATTTTTCTTTGACCCATTGTTATTATCTGCCATCTCAACAACTGAATAAGTATTTTACAAGTCCAGGTAACAGTTTCATATCAGACAGTTATTTTTACTGACTGCTCATTTCAGTTAAGTAATCATTTTAGAATATGTTAATTATTGTCTTCTATATTTTTATAGAGAGCACAGGGCAGAGTGAATCTGAAATGTGTAAATATCAGATAAGCAGCTTTTAAATGTAAGATGAGATTTGTCCCAAAGAATCAAGGAAACCACAAAGCCACAATCAACGTCATGGAAAAAGGTACAAATTAATGTTAAGCTCTGTAACTACTTTACAATTTAGAGGCCTCATATATACGTAGATAATATGCGTTTATAATGTGGTTGAAATTATATTTCTGAAAACAGATGCTTTCTCCTGCCATCTGTGATAAGCCTGTTTGTACTCCAGCCTTCTTACTTGTTTAGAAGCCAGAATAAATAAAACAAAAATGTCTTCTGAAAAGCTCCAGTAAAATAATGCCAGTGCATTAATTTTCATACCATGTAATTTTCCCTTGACAATACATAGCACATTTTTCTGTTACATTTAACAATAAGCTTATGATAATTTTATTTTATTAGCAATTAAAAAAAAAATGTAAATAAAAGTTTCCTAGTCCTTTCTAGAGGGACTGCTTAACAGACTGGGGAGCCCCTCAGCTAATAGCTGTGAGAAATTTGTGGACACTTTCTGGCCATGTGAACCTAACCAAAGCTAAGGCCAAGGAAGTCTTGAGAAACAAATACCTTGGGGGGGCTGGTCATGACCATTGTATTAACAGTCAAGAAAAGGCTGGTGTGGGACAAAGGTAGAGCTTCCAAATCTGTGCTCTTTACTTCAGGTGTTTGCCAGAAAGACTTACTGAAGATGTTAGTACATGCTCTAAATTTTGGTCTTAGTGTCAGAATTTTCTCATTTACTATAAAATTGGTAATGCAAAGTATTTTTTCAGTCCATTGGTGCATGCAAAAGTGCCCTGATCTGATACTTACAAATAGGTAACAGTATAACATTCAACACAGTCACTATCTGATCTCTCTCTCTCTCTCTCTCTCCACCTCTCACAGCTGCACTGACTGTGTATTGAGTGGCTTTGACAAATATTGGCTGAGAATTCCCTTTGTTAAACCAGCTTTTATAATTTGGATAGAAAATTTAACAAGCTTTGATGTGTAATGGATCACTGAAGGTGGATGTGCCAGCTATATTTTGTCCTCCAATAATGCAACTTTTTCTTTTTTCTTCAGCCTTTGCTTTTTCACAATATCTTATTTGAAATGAAGACAAAGGAAGCAATAAAAAGGATAACTAAACTTGTGCCTCAACTAGAGATAAGCAGATATCTCAGAGAGAAAATAAGAGAATTTGCTCACAGGTTTAATGGTTCAGGACACTGGGACTAAATATAAAATTTACTTCTGTCCTTCCAAGTTCTGTGTGCAGACTGCTGAGAATGACACTGTAACATGTTCTGATTTAGTGGTTATTTGATGGCTAGGACACTACGGTGTCCCTGAATCTTTTTATGACTAGGAAACCACTGTGTCCCTGAGTCTTTTCACCTTGTTATGGAGAAAAAAAAAAATCCTCTAAAACAACATGGTAAGAAGACTATCAGAACTTCAAAATATAGAGGCTGGTAAATATTTAATTTCTTTTAAAACTGTCGTCCCACTGAACTTTACAACAGCTGAAAAAAAGGTACTGTAAAATCCAGTAGGTCTCTGAAAATATTGGTAGGTCATTAATATTTGTAAAGCATTTTAGAATGCTATTACTGAAAGGTAATAGTAAACCTTTTACCATTTAGTTACAGTTTAGATGGGTTTTTTTCTTCACTTACATTTATTTTGGACTCTGAAACATATATTCAATTCACTTTCTCAAGGGTGGTTTAACTCCACAGTAAAACAGACAGTACAATTAAAAATTATTTTCTTTGAGAAAACTATTAAAACTAAAGTCTTCAGTATATGTTTATAGCATATCATAAAGTTGTATTTGTGTAAGCTTGGAAAGTTATATGTAAACAGTAAAGATAAAAACAAAAGCCTGGAACTTTCACATATAAATCCTAAATTAAGGTTTTCTCAATAAAAACAGATAAAATGCAGAAAGCTTAAATATGAATTGCCAGCATAACAACCACCGTGGACTCTACAAGGGGTTGTGCCAATTGCAGTAATAAAAAAATTTGAAAGCATTTGTGTACTTGTTAAACAAAAGTGCTTTAGGACAATGTAGTGTCATTGTTATATAGTAAACACTAAAAACTTTTGCAGTGTCATCCTCAGAAGCTTGGAAACCAAACCTGGAGGAACAGAACTAAAAAAGTGCTTATAACAACTATATTAATTTGTAGTTTGTACAGATCTATGGTAAGTGATCTTGTAAATAATTATCTGCTTTAAGGACACTGAAGACCATCCAGATTTCTGCATAACACAGAATCTGAAACATTTAATATTAATATAATCAGATTACCAAGACTGACACTTTTATTTATTTATCAGTCCTCCTGAAGTCAGCAAGATGGAATGGCCAGTGGAAAGAATAGTCATTGTATCTTAACACGAGAAAAATCTTGGCCTTGTTTAGACAGATGAATAAAGCTACATTTGGCAAAACTTGTTTGTAAGTACTCCAGTACAGTATCATATATTTCAGAATTCATTCTTATAATAAACAAGACAGAAAAATATATTTAATTTTTGGTTTCAAAAATCTTTGCAGTATACTCTAAATTACATTAATTTAATCCTTTCTTTTCTATATAGGAGTACTGATATGAACATTTAGGAATCTTGGTATAAAAAGAAGAAAAATCTAGCTTTGCTCATATTCTATCCCTCTATGGAAAGGTTGATTTATCACTTAGTAGTGCCTTAGTGTCATGCTGGCATACATGGATCCATCCTGGCAATGATATCTCTATAAGTATGTGTGAGTGTTTGTATGTGAGACTGTGCATATTCATATATGCATATATGTATACTCACATGTTTATATATACTTACATACACACACTTCTATGCTGAATTGGATTATTTACAAGAGACAGAAAATTTAGTCTTCAGTTTTTAAAATATTTCAAAGTTTTACAAGATGTGTCACTGAAATTTTCAAAATAACAATTATTAGATGGATTTTTTTTGGCAACAAGCAGGGAATGTAAGTAAAAGTTCTTTACCATTAAACACCTTCAGGTCCCTCTTTTCTTATGCATTATTGTTTACTGTTTGTAATGCTGCACTGACCTTAAAATTGTCAGTGACCAAGGATGAAATAACAAAAATACAGTTTTCAATTCTTCTTTCTTATATTATCCACTTGTAAGGGTGGAGGGACAGTAAGAGAAAAACAAATTTTGTGGTGGATATATTTTAATGAAACAATGATGGCATGAGAAAAATTATAGCAAGCTTGGAATCTTATTAAATAGGATCCAGCCGAGATTATTGGACAGAGTGCAGGAAAGCAAGGTCAAAGACAAAAAAAAATTATAATCAAAAGTTGATTCTGTTTTTCAAGATATAAGTGGGACTTAGAAGTTACATGCTTATGTGTATGTGTAGTTTTATAGATAAAGCTGATATATAAGGTGGAGAAAAATATCCCAATAGATTTTAAGGTATTTCCTTTTCATCTCACTCCATTGGGCTGGGTCTAAAATAATATTGATGTAAATATTGTGAGAAAAATGTTCTCCTACAATATACAATGTTCTCAGAATGGAGAACATTATAACATTTTCAGAAAATATAAATTCATTTTCCAGCTTGAACTGATTACTGGATCAAAGTGACTCAGAAAAATATACCTTTATAGGTATTGCCATAAACAAGGTTACATGAAAGCTGGCACTTCCTTTGGCACTAGAGGAGCTACATTCACACCCACTGAGATTTAACTGGTATGGTGTATGCATACAAATATTCAGAGAGACAGCATATGAAGAGCATATGGATAGTTACTGCGGTAACAATAAATTGAAACAAGGTAGACTTTCTTTTACCAAAACGAGGATGACAGACTTGCTTACCAATATTGGAAAAAACACAGTGGAAGTCAGAGAAAGTCTTCATATGAGCAGGAAGAAGGAGTTGGGTCATTCTATGTTTCCCCATACTGTAGCTGCTGGGTAGGTACAGAGACCTACTGTTATAGAGACTCTCAAATAAACAAAAAACAACCAAAAATTAAAAATTTATTATCAACACAATTAACTAGGCCTCCACAACCATTCAACAGCACATTTGAAAGCGCATGAGAGAAGAACAAAACACCACTCCCTAGGGTTTAATGATAACCCAAAATGCTCTGTCACTTACCTAAGAAATGGGGACTCTCAACCTCGAGGAACTTCTCAGGGCAGTATCCTGATCCAAGTAACCTCAAAGAGTGGGCAGTGTCCTGACCCAAGAGGAGAGTCCTCAACTGCAGCGTGCTGCTCCAGAGGGACAAGCTCAAAATGGCTGCCCCATGTATACCCAGGCCGAATCTGACCTGTGGTCAATAGCGGCTCCCATTGGCCAAAGGTCCCAACTATCATGAAGCCCTGAGAACAAGGGCACGGAAAAGATAAATCAATAGCTGCTACACTTCAGCAGCTGAGAAGCCCTATTTTCATCAGGTGGGTGCACCTGCCATAACTACATAGGGAAAGATCATCTTAGACAGTCCTGGATAATAGGTCCACCAGCTGTCACTGTCTGCCCTAGCATATGTAGGTGCAAAATTTTAATCCTGCCTCCCTTATTCATGTATTTTGTGTGCACAGACATTTTCATGAAAGTTAATACATTTTAAGAGAAAAGTAGAAAGCCTGAATTTAAGACAGTAACTAGAATAATTACTTGAGCCCTCTGTAAGGAAAACAAGTTGTCAAATCCTGCTGGGAAAATAAATAAAAAGATATGATTGTTATCTTATAATTTCAGTTCTCCCCAGCTATCTCCTACAGCTATCTACACATTCATTCATTATTAAACACACATTAATAGCTAAGGCATTCTTTTTAACAAGAGCTATAACATGAAATATTAGGCCTATGCTTTTTTCCCCTAGTGTTGACATCAGATTTTATGTACAACATATTGCAGAAGGATGTAAGAGTGGCCTGGATCAAGTTTGAAATTCAGAACACTGTGCCTTCTTAAATTACCTGCCTGAGTATGTGCACAGAAATGTGTGATTGTCTGTGTATATGCCCATGTCCATTTAGTAATCTTGTCAAACTCATTAATACAACTTAATTCATTAATACACTTAGTCACTGTATTCAATTACCTTGTCTCTAATTACTTAGATGCTTAATGTTTACTTATGCGGAGTCAAACCTCTGATATGCTAAGAGCTGAAAAACATTTTTTGGAGATTTTAAGTGTTATTTATAGGTGTGGTTTGTTAGCCTTAGCTAACAGCCAAACATTCACCCAACCACTCACTCATTCCCCTCTTTAACAGGACGTGGGGAGAAAAGAGGTTGAGAAAGCTTGTGGGTTGAGATAAAGACAGGGAGATGGATTACAATTTACTGTCACAGGCAAAACAGATTCAACTTGGGGAAAATTAATTTAATTTATTGCCAATTTAGACAGTGAGAAGCAAGAAGATAAACATTAAATCAACACCTTTCTTCCCCCTCTTTCCAGGTCCTTCCCTCCACACTGTTCTCACCACTCTGAGCAGCACAGTGGGGATATGTGTTTGGTGTGTGTGTTATGGTCAGTACATAGCAGTTTCTCTCTGCTGCTCCTTCCTCCTCAGTCTTTTCCTCTGCTTTCCATGGGCCACAGTTCCTTCAGGGATATCCAACTGCTCCAGCACGAGTCCTCTCAAGACTGTAGTAGTATCTATTCTACCATGGAGCACCTCCTTCTCCTCTGACCTTTGTATTTCCTCTATTTGTCAGTCTTTTTGTTTCCTCCTTCTCTCTCTGTGCAGTGTTTTCTACCCTTAAATACGTTTTCCTAGAGGTGCCACTGGCTTGGCTGATGATCTCAGCTGTCTCTTGTGGTGGGTTGATTGTGGAGCTGACTGAAATGGGCTGTGTCTGGCACAGGGTAGACACTGACCTCTTTCCACAGAGTCCACCCCTGAAGCCCCATCCCCTCTTCTCTCTTCCTCCCTGCTACCAAAACCTTGCCACCTATATTCCCAGTACATTAGTTTTACACTTTCACAAATTTAGTTTCAGTACTTAAGATATAACATTATATTAATTTTATTTCAACTATTTGCTCCTTTTGGGACATGTTTTCACATCATATAATGAGGCCTTGGGTGAAAAATGGAGAAGCTGTTTCGGTACTTTGTGAGAGCTATTCTTTCTATAGATTTTAGGGCCAAAAAGTCATCTGGCCTAAGGTCCTATATAATGCAGACCATAGAGTTTCAGCCATGAATTGTCCTTGTAATTAACTCCGTTCCAATCCTGATAAATGCTGTTTGACTAAAACATATGCATTAGCTGTGCTTAGAAGCTGTGAAAAAACTCTGTTCATCTCAACAGTCATAAGCACTGATTTCAGTTTAAAGTAAATGTAAGGAATGACCAAGCTCCTTTACAGAATCACATGGCTGAAACTGTAGACACCATTAACCAATACCCAGGCACGTGAGAAATCTCAAGTAGTAGTTGCACTGTATGTTCTAAGACGTTTGATGGAGCTTGATGCAGAATGCTTACACTGTCTATATTTTAAAAAAAAAAGAGGTAAAATTTCACATAAATATGAAATTAAAGAACAAAAGCCACCAAACACAATTAGGAAAACTTTTGCAGCATGACTGACTGATAATCAGATGAGAAAAGTGTTGTATGATGTGTGAAAGGGAATAAAGAAACTAGTTTGGCTGTTTTCTTCACAGAAATTTTTCCATGTGTTCTTTGTAAGTAAACACCGATGCATGGAAGAAGTACCAGATTCTTTTATGTATTTCTTTTTTTGATACAAGTAAACAGCTTCTGGACAAAAACATAATTACTTTAAAAAAAAAAAAAATCCCTATTTTCCATGCAGCTATATAGTCTTATTTTATAGATTTTTAAAAAATATAGAGAATCCAAAGCTTTTCTCTTTGTGAAAATTCATCACACTCAGGTCTTTATTTCAATAGCACCATCTATTTTATTTCTACAGAATGCATTCCATGACCCAAACATGACTTTTTCCACTAAAACAAAGAGTAGTTTTCTACTGACATCCTTGACAGAAATCTTCCAGTTCAGTGCACAAATAGGAGAGCAACATTGCTGCTCAAGTAAACTGGTGCAAGGGAGCTCTGCTGATTTACCAAAGCTCTGGTAACATATTGACAATGTATGTAAGGTATGATTCAGTCTCACCTGGCAATGTTCAGTTTATCTGAAGTGAACCCTGGGGTATCAGTCTAACAGCCCGTGGTCACGAACCTGAAGTGATCTCATGTGAAGAACCAGTACACAATGGCTGTCGTCAGCTTTTATAGATAGATTTCCCTCCTACTAATCTAAGGTGTTGAGACAGGCTGGTGAATACTCAGGCTTCACAGTGGAGTTGCAATATGTCTGGAGGGCATATCTGGATCAGGTGGTCAGAAGTACCCCAAGTTTGGTAATTCAGTCATTGTTACTAAATGGAATATTTTCGTAAAGGACAGTAAATTAATTCCCAAGTACCTTCTAACAATCTACTGGGCCATATTTTCTGAGGATACTAGAAACATTTTGTCTCACCCTTCAGTGGTGGGGCTAACTCAACAGATGGGCAATCAAACGTATCTTAACTGCAGGTTAAAAAGGCAAAAGTCAATAAAGACAAATGTGTACAAAGGGCAAAGCTGTTAGCAGAAATTTATTGATGTCATGTACAAGCCTTGCTCTTTATTGCTCTACTTCTGTCCTTAGAGGAAGGAATCACTCAAGTTCACATATAGAAAATAAACAGAGCAGCTGTCACCCAAATCTTGCTGTTTCCATCAAAACAACAGCTGCTTTTTGGAACATGTTTCTTTTGTCAAGTGAGGCTGTGGTTTAATTCCAGAGGCCTGGAGTTTTCCATTGCCTGTGAGTGAAGAAAGCACAGCCAAAGCCACCAGCAGTGTGATTCAACTTTCAGCAGCCCAGACAGAGTTAAGCCTCTGGAATTGTTACCCCCTAAAGGAAGATAAAAGCCCAGTCAAGGGAATTAGTGTGAACTAGCACCATTAAGCAGACACATATACTACTGAGAAGGATGCCTGCTCTCTTATTGCTGCTACTTAGTATTGCTCTGAGTAATGATACTAAAGAGCTAACCACTAAGACAAAGGGAAAAGGAAACAAGAAAATAGAATTAATAAAAATCAGGCGTGGAAAAATATAGGTTTCTTGTGACAAGTAGTCAAAAAAAAAGTACATAAGAAAGAGATAGAAACAGAGCAACTATAGGAATGACTCTTGCAAGTCAATGTATTACATGGGATTATAAGAGCTTTTTTCCTGCAGACTGTGATAATTCATACGATTCAGTTTTGATTTTCATTAAAATGAAGGGGAGAGACTGCATTTTAACTGTGATAAAGCATACATGCTGAAGGAGTGCTATTGGGAATTTGTACTCAGAGGAGAGGGGTAGCTCTTTGTTCAAACACAAGGTCTAGGAACTGAAATGTAAGTGTCTTTAATTCTCCTTGTATCTTGATGCCAAAGCAAAAATCGAGAGGCATTTTCAAAGAAGCCTGAAGGTACTCAAACCTCAATGACTTTTAATATGATTTTCATGTCAACAGCCTTGATCTTTTGAAATCTTCACCTAGAAGACTAGTAGAAGTTGGAATGGCCTTAGGGCTTTTTTGCATTTGTCCCCTGTGTGTTTTCTTCATAAATAGAATTCTTTTATTCCAGATCTCGGGGAGGGGGAATGATAGAAGTGAGAGGAAGAAGAGAAGTTTTAAAGGAGATTTACAGTACTGGATTTCCATAAATATTTAAATATGAAATAAATCAACTTCTTATTCACTGTACACATTGCAGATGTTAATGCCTGACAATTTTGAAATCGATGCACTCTTTAATCTAAATCAGTTTACCCACATATTTTGAAAAGAAGATTCACTCTGCCTCTTTAATTTCCAGTGACTGCTCCATATTTGGCATGATTTATTTACAATAAATAGTTTCGTAAATAGAAGCAGATCATTATGAAGTCAAAAGGAATGATAAGTTTATTGACAGCTTGGATTAAGTTAATTTTTTTATTCTCTGCCCAAAATGTAATTTTCAGATTTGTTTTACAGTCTGCTTTAAGATTCTTTTATCCCCAGTGACCATAATGTCTCTGGTAATCATTATACTTTGTTGTCTTAATTGTTAAAGCTTGTGATATTTTGTATCCTGTCAATGGACAACATGAGAAATTCTGAGGATGTCTCCCACTTCCCTTTACATATGCATATCTGAATTTTTGAAAGTGTTTGTGTTTAAAAGGACTATAAGATCTTCTGTCTCTGGGTGGTCGATACATATGTGTTAAATGACTTTTTCATCTGAATATACTAACACATGCATATATGCACATGATAACTGAGGTACTTGAACACATGTTTTTTGTTAAAGGTAATTGGGGGAAAGGTGCTAATGAATCAAAGAAATATATGTTCTCTGTGTTTAATGAAACATCAGAGACTTTCAAGAATTCTGGTCTTTTAAATAGTCAGAGAATTGAAAATGCAAAACTGAACAAAAATTACCAGGTTCTTTGGAGTAAGGAGGGGAAAGCAATATTTTTGATGCATAATTTAAATAAGAACTCATAAGATTTTTTACGGAATTTGTTGATGTTATTTTTGTTGATGCTATTTCTTTATTTTATTTTGAACTCCTTGAAGATGTTGGCGGGACAAATTCTGTTCCTATTTATATTGCTGTAAATCCAAAGTAACTGAATTAATACAGAGGAAAGGGGAGGGGAGGGGAGGGGAGGGGAGGGGAGGGGAGGGGAGGGGAGGGGAGGGGAGGGGAGGGGAGAGGAGGGGAAGGGAGGGGAGGGGAGGGGAGGGGAGGGGAGGGGAGGGGAGGGAAGGGAAGGGAAGGGAAGGGAAGGGAAGGGAAGGGAAGGGAAGGGAAGGGAAGGGAAGGGAAGGGAAGGGAAGGGAAGGGAAGGGAAGGGAAGGGAAGGGAAGGGAAGGGAAGGGAAGGGAAGGGAAGGGAAGGGAAGGGAAGGGAAGGGAAGGGAAGGGAAGGGATCATTGTAGCATCAATCATCAGGTGACAGATCATTTAAAGGGGGCTTTTAAAAAATCTCCATGAAAATTCTTCATCTGCTAGTGGGGGCAAAAGGAGAGGACAGGCCTATGTGGGCACAGAAAATCTATCTTAACATCTTCCTTCTTCTTTCCAAACCCCAGAAATAAGTTTTGATTGTGAGAAGGAATAAGAACAAACAAAAAAGCTTGTTTCTACTTTGTTTTTAAAGTGTAATGTGGACTTCAGCACTTCACATTTCCCTATATGTTTGGATCTTATTGTCAGCACTGTAAGATATTCTGTACATCTTTCCCATAGTTTGCCCTTATTTTCACCTCATACAGAATCAACTAAGACCCCTTTCATGGCACTACCAGTGGGGTTTTGCCAAGTTCATAACTTCTAAAGCCCTTTAAGACAGAATTTCCTGGTGTATAGAATCTGTCAAACAGATTAGTGAAGAGAGGCAGAGAGGGTACATTTGGGAAAGATAGATCTTTGAAAACACAGAGTCACTGTGGGTGTGTTCAGTTATTTGGCCAAGATGCTTGACTTTTCAAAGTCTGAGAAAAGCTTACCTGAGGGATATGAGTTTTACATAGGCTACCATATATCACTATCTTTTCTTCTTTGACACACTTCCATTATTTTAGCTCATTAATACCATTTTTGATGGGTGATTTAATCACTCATATGTAGGGGAGATTTGGTTTCCTGTATCTTAGGTATGGCTCATTAATGACTCATTTCTTAAAAGTGTTTGCCAACTTTATTTCAGCCACGGTCCCTGGTATATCTAAATTGTTGTTAGATACAATACATTCTTCCTAATGTGCTTTCTAATCATTGCTCAGCTTATGTCAGGAGCAAAGGCTATGAAAGATACTGGCCCCAGATGTCTACTGTTCTAGCATTAGTTATGATTTGCTAAATCACGTTGGAGTAAATACTCTAGTATCCAGTAAATTTTCTTTAATATATAGCAGGCCAAACTAAGCATAGGATACATGTGCATGCAGCTGATGGAGGTCAGCAATTCTTGCTGCTGTAACTCTTCTGCAAAGTATGTTGAATAAATATGGTTTCTTCTTTATAATTATTTTTTCTTTCTTGGATTTTTTATTTGTAGAAGATTCAAAAAATAACCATGTCTCATGCATATCAGATTGCTTTCCAGATTCAGTTACAAGATATTTAATATTTTGTTCTGAACTATTTCTTTTTGTGATTGCCTTTTTGAACCTTATTGTACCATTTTCCCTAGTAAGTGATTAACTGATGTTATATTTTGCCAAATCAAAAGAATTAAGTTTTCACTCAGTGTATCCCCAGTCCTGATTTTATGATTCCTGTCTCTGATGATCAGAAGGAAGCCAATTCACTTTGTAAAAGAGTTTGGATGATGAGTGGTATATTTTCTTCTACTTTTTCTAGCAATAACAGCCTTAAAAGTAATGTGCTTCAGAAGAAAAAGAATTAATGACAGAAAGTGGATAGAAGAAACTACATGGAACAGATCTTCACAAGTAATGGGTAATCACTGAGGTTGCTACCACTTCTCAGCCTGCTATTAAATCTTTATGTGTTTTACTTTAATGTTCTGGAAGTAAGAACTTGAACCTAAGTCTTTTCCCTGGGTAACTGGTCTGAGTCAAGTTAATGAATAATTCATGCATATTCTTTTCTTCTCTCTAGCCTAAATACTTGGTCATTTCATGAAAACAGAATTAAATACATCAGGGGAAACTGAAAATTCCCTATTCTATGAAATTATATCACATTTAATATTTTCCTATGGAAGTGAAGTCAAATTCTCTCAGACAGAACAGATTTTCACTCCTTGGGACAAGAAATCAATGCAATAATGAATAGTGGATGCCACATTTCCATTGCCTTTGGCACTTAACCTGCAAACAGTCAGATGTCGGTGCATGCCGTTTGGGGGATAAGAACCTTCTTATAGAAATGAATAAGCTACCATAGTCTTCAAAGCCGTTGAGCTTAATGCATCCTCTTCTGACATTATCCTTTTGACTTTCCTTGGCATCTCACTATATTAGTAGGCTAGCTTTTCTGTCTCCAGCTCCCAGATGCATAATTCTTCCTAGGCATGAAGCTAGGAAGTAAGCACCTCACTCAAACACAGACATGCTAGGAATTAGAGACCAGAGACTGGGTGCTTCTATGAGCATTTCTGAGAGGAATTATTTTTGTTTTCAGTAATTCTGCTTCTTCAAATTCAATATATGCTGCAATAGTCAGTTTTGCCATACTTTGTTCTTTTCCAAATCTAGTTCTCAGATTCTCTGTGGCTTCATTCGGAGAGAATAGTTCTTGATGCTTATATATCCAAAAGGCATCTAGCACATATTCAGTTTATCAATTTCTAGAAAATTAACAAGGAACACAAAATAAAAAGGTGGATTCCTCTCAGTGGGACACTAGGCATCAAGAATTCCTCTAATAAGGAGATAAATAATCCATCTGATGGTACGCACTTTCTAAAGAGAGAATTATCTGTTTCCCTATAAATCTATGTAGGTAATTCATTAGAGTCAATTAGTAAAAATAGTCATGGTTTAGGTAGTGATACTGTTATTGCTATTGCTGTTGCTATTGTTGTTACTATTACTATTACTGTTACTATTACTGTTGTTGGAGTTATTATTACATCATCTTCCTGTCATGAACCAGGATCTTATGGTCCTATTTTCATTTTCTGGTTTAAGGCTAAGACTTCTTTTTATTCCTTTTCATAGCTTGCATACATTGTCAGAAATTCGCTTGTTCCCAGCCTATGAAGTAATGAGAATTGCCAAATGTGGCACAGAATCTTTCAATCTCTAAGAATAGGAGGTCTTCTAAGAAGAAACTGCTTATTTCTCTCTTTCTCATACACATGTTCATTCACACATATATAACTGGAAACAAAAATGACATTCAAAGAATTTTTAAGGTGGCTACTGAAAACAATGAATGAAAGGAAATGTTAGTTGAGGGTGAAAGGTACCATATGTCCTCAAAAGCCTTGGCACAATGGGGAACCACCTAAATAGCTTTTTTAATGCACCCTATTGTGCCTAGGTATTGATGGACATATGGTACATTTCACCCTGAACTGTGAATTTCCTGAAACAGCTGTAATGTTCTTTTAATGTTTTTCTGGGTAATGACACATTCACAGCATACATTATTTAACCATTCTTCCCTGACCCTTTAGGAGCTCATGTACTTTATTAGTCTGTAGAAAACAGGATATCAGTGGATCGTTTATCTTCTGGTTGCATAAATATGTTTTATTCATTGACATATTCTGAACAGCCTTAAAGTTGTTAGTGACTGTGCACCATGAGAAGTCCAGCAAGATATTCAAGATTTCTGCCCTCTGGTAAGATCACAGACACATAACAGACTTAAACATGAGAGTAGCTCTTTTCTTTGGTAGTGATACAGTTAATTTCCTTACTCTTAATTTCACAAGATAAATGGGGAAAAATGCATGGGCATACATGGACAAATCAAGATGGACCCAGGTGAAAACATTTAAGATAACGAGACAATATGATATTGGTATATACATATTATTCTCCCTGTAGTTCTGATTCCTCTATGTAGCTCCTCCTGTGACATGTCACCCTTCATACACACCACAGCATCATTAATTTTTTATTTCACTGCTGACTGGTAAATTGTAATTTTTTCATTATTATGATCAGTTACTGGGAGTGTGAGATCTAACATAAATCGGTTTGGGCAAATAGATCAAAGGAGAGAAATTATGTTAGCTGCAAGATTATATCTTTCTTGTTATTTAAAAAAAAACTAACATATATAAATTTTCAGATTAAAAGCTTTTAAAAATAATTGATCTAAATAAAACTGATTTTCTCATACCAGAAACATTATTTGAACAATTTTATTACTGTCCTTTAGGAGAATTATTGATTGATGAAAAACTGTAGGTTAATAAAGACTGTGGTTTCTTTTTTATTGTTACTCCACTTTTCTTTTTGTTATCACCTCCTATCTATAAAGAGGACAACATATTTTACAGGTCGTCCATCTCTTCATCACTTCCGTGAAGTAACACACTGCACAAATACAATTTTTATATGATAAACCAGAGCAATCAAGCATCTGAGTGGTTCAGAGAGATCAGTACTATAGTTCTACATTAATTTCATCTTCTGTTTCCTGAAACTTTACAACACATATTAGATCATGACAGCTAAAAATAGCAAGAGCTAAACAACCAGTTTTCTCACCATATATTTTATAGAAGTAACATCTACTTCATTATGAAATCACCGATTCCTATACTGTATGCTAGATTATCATGTTAAAGAGCTCTCACGTGTAGAATCAAACTGCTCCTTTATTAAAATAACTGTTTCCAGAAATGCTGTGGTCAATAAAAAGTGCATATAATTTTGCTATTTTTGACCCCCAAAAGGCAGAGAATTGTGAATAATGAGCATTTAGCTGGTTGTTGTTTTGTTGGTTATTTTTCCTCGAAGGATTACATTATAGATTTTTTGCACATCCCCCAGTCATACCCAATATGCTGGTCAGAAAACTGATGATGCTATTTGCCCAAACTTATTTAATTAAGATAACTCTGGCTCTGTCATAGGTCTTACTCACACAAATGTTCATTTCTTACTCAGAGATTACTTCTACCCACCCAAATTTCAAATCAATCATATCCTGTCAGATGCTGCATCAGTTCTGTCCCAGCCCTCTACTTTCACATCAAATCTGCAAAGCAGATCCTCCCCCTCATTTAATTTTACCTTCTTATTCTGTCCTCCTGCTCCTTCTGGTATGCTACAGCATTTTCTTGATGCCTGTGAAGTGAAGTTGCAAGGTCCTCCCACCTTTTCAGGAGGAGGTACTGCACTGAGGAGGAATAAGTAATGGAGAGAACAGAAAAATACAGCCGTTTTCCTGCAGCAGAACTGATTTTGTGCTTCTCTCCCAGAGGAAGGCAAAGAGGGTAGGCAGGTGGTCGAATGAGTTTCCCTTCCCTCTCCTAAGTAAGACCAAAATACATGCTGTACTCCTCCAGGGAGATGTGTTTGTCAACATCTGTAGTAGAAACTGGAGAATCATCAGTATGGGGATTCTGATGACAACAAAGTGGTTAGATTTCTAACAGGCTGTACCTTAATTATAAAATAACTATACATCTCTCATTGTTTCAGAAAACAAAGAACTGGAAATGTATTTTTAAAAAAGTCATAGTCTTTAAATGCTTGATTTTCAGATGCCTGTTTCATGGGTTTGTAACATTTATGATTGAAAATACCATACTACTCATATACTAATTAGCATTAATACAAAAAGTCCCTATGATTATCCAAACAAAAAAAAAAAAAAAAAAAAAGATCACAAGATAATGTCAATCTGATAAACTTTTTAATTCTGAAGTATTTCATGTTCTCCACCCCAGCACAGGAAAACACTCTTGACAGGACCAGAAGGTGAGCTGCTTTCTCTGTTTTGGGTATAGAAACCTCATCATTACAGAGAGGTCTGTATCTCACAGTATTGCACACTAAGTCTCATTAGTAAGTTGTCGTGGTTTAAGCTCAGAGGGAAACTGAACACCATGCAGCCACTCACTCACTCCTTCCCCTTCAGGGATGAGGAGAAGAAAATAAAACAAAAGGCCTGAAGACTGAGATAAGGATAGGGAGGGATGCCTTACAAGTTATGGTCATGGGCAAAAGACAGACTCGATTGGGGAAGAAAAATAACATCAATTTAATTTGAACACCACCAAAACTAATTTACTAATCAGAGTAGGACAGTGGGAAAATGCAACCACATCTTAAAAACACCTCCCCCCACCATCCCTTTTTCTCTGGTTCAGCTTTCCTCCCAGTTTCTCTACCTCCCCCACAGCGGCTCAGGAGGGCAGGGGATGGGGTTTGTGGTCATCACCCGTTGTTTCTGCTGCTCCTTCCTCCTCAGAGAGGACTCCTCACATTCTTCCCCTGCTTCAGCGTCTCACAGGAGACAGTCCTCCATGAATTTTCCCCAACATGAGTCCTTCCTACTGACTGCAGCTCTTCCTGAGCTGCTCCAGTGTGGGTCCTTCCTTTCTGTGGGTTGCAATCTTCCCAGCGCTGAACTGCTCCAGTGTGAGCTTCCCACAGAGTTCCGGCTTTCTTTGGGCACAGCCACCTGCTCCAGAGTGGGGTCCTCTACAGGCTGCAGGTGGGCATTTGCTCCACTGTGGACCTCCATGGGCTGCAGGGACACAGCCTGCCCTCTCACCATGGGCTGCAGGGGAGTCTCTGCTCCAGTGCACCTCCCTGTCCACCCCCTCTTTCCTTCTTCCACTGACCTCCGTGTTTGCATAAGTATTTCCCTCACAATTCCAACTTCTCCTCCCAAATTCCCCTCCTTAAATATCTTAGCGCAGAGGCGCAGCCACTGTGGCTAATTGGCTTGGCCTTGGCCAGCAGCAGGTCTGACTTGGAGCTGGGGGAGCTTCTAGAAGCTTTTCACAGGAGCCACCTCTGTAGTCCTCTCCCCCACTACCAAAACCCCACCACACACAAACCCAACACGTGACTTAAATTTGCACTGAAGTCTTAGCTTGTTCATTATCAAACTCAAGAAGTGCTGGAAAACAAGCTTTAAGCTGAGGTTGTTTAATTTTCCACATCTTTTCAGTGGCTTGGATTTTATTGTCTGCTTCTATATTCTGTATATCAAATCTACAATCAAAATAAAAAAACTGGAAACAAAATCTTAAAATTCCATTCTTCTTCACTTGTCCACTATTTGCCAACTTTCCAGCACACCATTTCCTAACTGTAAACTCAAACACCAGCTGTCACACTTAAAAGTATTGATGAAAATGAAAACTCCCGGACCTTAACAGCAAAACAAATGCTGAAGTGAAAGATTAATGAACACAAGAGAATTTTTGAGGTTCTTAATGTTAGAAAGTAGCTCCATCCAAACTTCCTGTCATACTCCAAATAACTAACTTAAGAGCTCACTTGCTGCCCACATCTTGCAGATTAAATATACAATTAAATTAATTTAAATTACACCTATCCAGAAATTCTTTTTCAGTTTTACATCAGATGTAAAGATCATCCTTGGAAAATATTATCAAAATGTGAGGGTTGCTGTAGAGCTTGAGGAGACTTTTGTAGAGAGGAAATTAAGATTTACAGTAAATAGTAAATAGAAATATAACTCACAGATTCACAGGGATCTCACAAGGTGTTGATGTTATGGATTCTGAAGTTTTAGACAGCAGTAATTACTAGACAAAATATTCATAGTTATGAGAAGAGAGACCACAAAGACAAATATGCACCTAGTTTTATGAAAAGATGTTCTCTAGTTACCAAAAATACACCATCTCATAGGAAAAGATTGCTTGTTCCTTTGTAAAGAGAAAGACAAAGAAAAGTAGCATTATTGTCATATAAGCCCAAATACCACTAATGGACAGTATATAGGCCTACAACTCATTCTATTTAAGTAACATTGAGTAGAAAATGGTATAATGCTGTAACGGTACAAAACTAGATTCACAGACTGACTTTTTTTTTTTAAATTTCCCCATAAGCTCCATATATTTTTAAAATTCACTTTTGTATACAGTTTTCCACTTCAAAATGGGATGTGAACTCCATCCAAACATGGATTTTAATATTCTAGATCACTACTCATAAGCAAATACTGTTCTCTGATATCAGCCTATGCAAAGCCCAGTGTATTATATCGTTCTTGCAGATTCTTGCTCTAGAAATGAAACATGTCTAAAATGTATGTGAGACCAGATGCAGCTCAGAATGCTGCTGTCAAAAAGTGGTTATTCTCTCTAAAATAAATGCAGAACTTTGATTTTTTTTTCCCACCCCATTTTGTTGTTTAAATCTGAAAATCTTTAATTAGCCATTTATTTACTTGTAAATGCATACATATGTACACCTATTATAAAAATGTTGTCAAAACACCAAAATTAGAGAAAAAATAGGTAGGTCTACACATTAAAAAAAAAAAAAAAAAAGCCATCCACAAATTACTACTGCCATCTATTGGTTATAGCTTGGAACTACAAGTTGTTATAATTTGCATAACAGGTTACGAGCCATGACATCCTACTAGTAGAGAGGCTTTAAAAGAAAATAGCATATTACTGAAATCACTTGCAAGACACCAGTGCTGGAATAATATATTCAGTAAGAGATTTGGGTATGTCTGGAGGTGTTCTGCTCTATTTTTGAGTTGAGAGTATAGTCTGTGTTTTTCAATGAATTGTGTTAATAAAGGGCCTGGAGATAACAATCCCTAATCATTCAAAATAGTACCAATAAAGGACTCAGGTGCCTAAAAGCTCTTCACAGTATGTCCTGGTTTCAGCTGAGATAGAGTTAATCTTCTTCCTAGTAGCTGGTACAGTGCTGTGTTTTGAATTTAGTGTGAGAATAATGTTGATAACACATTGATGTTTTAATTGCTAAGTAGTGCTTATCCCAAGTTAAGGATTTTTCAGTTTCCCATGCTCTGCCAGTGAGGAGGCACACAAAAAGCTGGGAGGGAGTATGGCCAGGACAGCTGACCCAAACTAGTCAAAGGGATGTTCCATACTGTAGGATGTCATGCTCAGTGTATGAGCTGGGGGAGTTGACTGGGGGGCGGGGTGTGTGTGCAGATCACTGCTTGGGGACAGGCTCGGCAGTGGTCAGTGGGTGGTGAGCAATTGTGCTGTGCATCATTTGTCTTTTCTTGGGTTTTATTTTTCTGTCTCTTTTTGCTATATTAATTTTTATTACTATTATTATTTTATTTGATTTTAGTCATTAAACTGTTATTATCTCAAGACACGACTTTTAATTTTTTTTTTTTCCAATTCTCCTCCCCATTCCACTGGGAGTGCGAAGGACTGAGTGAGTGGCTGCATGGCACTTAGTTGCTGGCTGGGCCAAACCACAACACAGTAACACAAACTTTCAGTCATTTAGAGCACAACCCAGCCCTGTGTTTCAGTAATGTGGCTTGAGAACATCAGCAGAGGTGAATGGCTTCTGACTGGAATCCAGAAGAGTGGCAGCTCTGAGCTTGAAGCTGTTTGTTTAAATTTAATATTTAGCTGCCTAGGCTAGGCACTGGGTTGTATTTGAAATCTGTCTGGACCTGATGCACCAGGGTTAGTGTTATGGAGGAAGATCTTCCATCTCAACTGAGACCTACAGCTCGAATGCCTCTCTTCACAGTCCAAACACTGTCAATAGAGTGAATAAGGCCACTTTTACATGACAGCCCAAATAAATTACTCGTGCGGAAAGCAGGAAGGTCAGGTTGATCTCCTGGCTTGGCTGGGCTTGCACTCCCAGCTATCCTCCCAGGAGACTGTTTCTCCCATTGAGTATATTTTATTCTGAGAGCAAGGTCTGTAGCTTTCTTTCCAAGAGTCCTTCTGCCTTTTGTAAGAATCAGCCTCACCATCAAGGTAGCTTACCACCCAATGAATGCACAGGTCTTCTCTATCTTCTCTGTCCTGGGCAAGTGCTCTGACCAGCAGTGTATTCAATGTCAAAACCAGTAGAAGTACTGAACACCAGCATATGTTACAGGAAAGTGGAGTCTGTGACTACAGGTTCCTGCAGAAGCTGATGCTATCAATACATGTGAGGTGTGTGATGACAGAATAACCCAGTATAGGACACTCAGGAATTAGGGACCTAATTCTCACAGTAAATGCCTAAATGCTTTCTTGGTAATAGACATTGACCTCTGACTACCCATTCTGAAGGTACTCCCTGTGTTGCAAATTTCAAATGTGTATATCCAGTTCAGGGTTATTCTTCTCTTCAGGAATTAATATAGAATTCACAGCAAATGAATGGTGAAAAAATAATAATTTTCCATAATCACTGACATTGCATTCTAGTTATTCGATTTTCATTTTTATGCCCGATTTTCTGTTAGACTTCCATTATAAAATATGCATGTTTTTTAAAGCAGAAATATCTGCTTTGGAACGAGCCACCATAAGCAATGGTTGCTTGATTAAAACAATGGATTAATGTCAAAACAAATTTAAAAATTAATAATGCTTCATATCAGTGAAACAGACTCATTCAGACAGAAGTTATTCAGAATTTGTATATATCTTCTTCCTTAAAATACAGAAGACTCTTCATTTTTTAACAAATACAAAAAAAAAGTTTTGCTTGGTTTTTAGCCTGTGAGGAGGGATTACAATATTAGTTTGCTGGTGTAACGATAACAGTGGACATTGTCTTTACTGGCATATGCCACTTCTTCATGCTCCTAGTTTCTCAAAATCAAGTTCCCTACTCTGTGCTCAACCCATTTTCTCTCCTCCCATGGAGCCTTTCCAGTTCTCAAATAAGGGTCAGATAATAATGTCATACCTTCCTCATGTACTCCATCAACACTTGTGGTGGATATATTCATTTTCTAGGTTATACCCACACCTCACCAACATCATGGACCTCTCCTGACCTTGCTTCCACCTCTGCAGCCAACATAGATCCCAGTCAGACTGGTGATTAAATTGAAGTCTGCTTCCATGAAGGCGAGGACAAGACAACTCCATTCCCAATAGATGTGGAAAATTAGCTGGTGAAAGCAAAGAAGTTGCTTTAGGGACAATTTTCCCCAAACAACTCAGTGTCCTGAGACAGAGTAAGCTCCATAGCCCCTGCAATGAACAGCCATAGACCTTGTGTCCCCACCTTTTACCTTTGTTGAGATATGATAACATCTCTGGGTTTTGGGAGGTAGATAGAGGGTACAGGGACATACCATAATCTCTCTTCCTCACTCCTGTCCTCTATTCCTCTGCTGAGATAGACTGTTTAAATACATTTTCTCTCCAGAAAGAGTGCTTTAGGGGTGAAAAAAGGAAAAGGTTGGATGTGCAAAAACAGGGGCCATGGCCAAGGACTGCTGAGGCAGAGCACTGCAATTCTTGGGAGGTTTCTGTCTGCAGCTGCTCTGCCGCTTCTACAGATTTTGCCAACAAAATCCCATCATGCTGTTGCCCTAGGCAACTTCTTGCTTTGCCTAAAGACATCCCAGGTGCCTAACAGCACACAAGCCAGATTTCAAACTGGCACCGTTCCCATTTCTGACACCTCTGTTGCATCCCAGTATCAGCATCACTTTGAAATTGTTCAGAAATCACTAGCAGGAAACATTGTAGTGACTAGGTCTCTTGCCTAAAAGTAAAACCTGCAAAAGGTATTATCCCCTAGTCATTTAGAAAAATCGGTTTTCATTCCATTCGGTTAAATCCTTTTAGTTGAATCTTCCCTAAACTTCTTCTTACTGTAATCAAGACATAGCAGGAGATGAAAGTGATAGTCTTTACAGGTTTTTACATGAAAATGTTTTCAATTAAGTAGTATTTACCTTAGGAAAATGTCAAAGATTTCCTCCTGCCCTTTGTGTTACTATTATTTGGTGAAGGCAGTTTTTGCAAGACTTTGTAAAATGTATATTTGGTTAGCTACATTTATGCAATGTAACAAGACAGAAATGTTATGTCTTTGATAATGAAAGAACAAATTTTTTAGCAGAGACAAAAAAAGTAGAAAGAGCTTGAAGCACATTGTGTCTCTCTCTTTTTTTAACCTGCAGTTTTCTCTTGTGCCTACTCCTAAAGCAATTTTTGAAATACTTCACTGTGTTTCAAAGAGGCAGTTACAATCTCCATCATGCAAATTGTCCAAGCAGTTGTTTAAAAGCAACACTTTGTGCTTGTCAGAGTGAAGGGCAGAGAAAATGGACAATTTTCCCATCCCATGGGTGATATTGAATGGGGTGGAGAATTCACCCAACTGTTAAAATCTTAGCAGATTCCAATTGAGTGGTATTTTTCCTTTTTCTTCCTCCCTTCTTTAAAATTTTGTTTTAAGATAGAACTCCTTCATTCAAGGTCTCTAACTATGACCATGCTTGCTGTAGTCTTGGTTAACAAAAAAACATATTTGTATTCTCTTGTAATGAAGAAGCTGGTATTTGTCACTGCTTCTGAACTCTAAAAGGGTTGAACAAAACCCTTTCTCACTTTCTGTTTCCTGTCTTTCACTGGTAACTCAGAGATGGTACTGTTAAAATTATGTCGTAACTTGAGGTAATTTCACAGAGCTACACTAAGAAGACAACCTTCAGAATGGAAGTGTTTATCCTGAAATATTTTACTCTTGGAGAGTTATCAATAGAAAAAGTGGGGGTTTTTTTGAAACAATGGTAAAACTTTATCTTTCTCACTGAAGACAGGTACCATACTTGTAAGATAAATTGATAATGTTTTTCTCTTTTTTTGGAATATAGGATACATTATGGTAAAGGTAAAGTGCACACGTAGTGAATTCAATATTCCTCCCTTTATTGGGACCCTCTCTGAAATAAAAGCCACAGGGCAAAATTAAATTCTTTCTGACAAAACGTTTGTACTAACGGTCCCTTATGCTGGCATGGGACTAGTAATGTAAGCACAGGTACAACAGGGAGGCTCCTCAAGTGATTTGTTGCCTCAACATTGTGTGCCCTGGGATTTTCCGTCTCACAGGGCATGCCTCAGCTGCCGACAAAGGGATGGCTGCAATGCTGTAGGTATATCAAAGTGAGCTTTAACCTAACTCTGTTTGGTATTGAATGCAGAGTGGAAATCTGTTGAAGCACAGGGTTTGATAAAAACAAACTTTTCAGGCTGTGTTGAACTTCCTGCCACAAGAGCTATACTGATGCTGGCAATTTAACCCTTTCTCATGCGTTTCTTTCAACTGCAGTGCAGTCACACTGACATATCTTTATTAGTGCTAGAAGACCTTATTCTCATAACATCTACGTTATGTAACATATTCCCTGTTACACTGAATCATAGGATAAGAATTCCACTGTCAGTGGTTTAGTTAATCAACAATTTTGGCTCTCCCGTTTTTGACTGAATGGCTGGACTAGATGATCTTCAAGGTCTTTTCCAACCTAGATGATTCTGTGATTCTGTGACTTGAGTTTTTTGTAAAAATTTGTACTGGAAGGCGAGTTTCACAATTCTGCAAGGAGATGGCCAAATGACATATCAATTAGTCTAATTAGTGCATGTCCAATAACAATATTGTGGAACACCATACAAGAAGTTGCTTGGAAGCTCACACTTAAAATACAATGTTTTTATTCCCTTATTTTTAATTTTTCTCCTCAGACATTTTAAAGCAAGCTACTGCACTTGCTAGAATTGATTTTTTTTTTAATGCAGTGCGAGGTATTAGTAACTCATTTTAAAGAAGAAATTGAATATGGTGACTGGAAGGATGAGACAGCAGTTCTGTCCTCACTTATTTGGTTATGGCAAAATTCCCAGAGTCTGTTCCATACAGGTACTTATTGTGTACAGCCTATAGAGTACAAATAGGAAACTGCAACTTAAGAATAATGAGTGTCAGGAGATTACAAATGAAACTAAAGACCTTGTTGGAAGGAAGATAAATCAAAAGATCACTTTGATTTCTTCTATTTAAAAATAAAATAAAAATGACAATCAAAAAAATATGGCAATAGCAGTTGATATGCTGAATAATCAAGTGAAGAGCTACAAATCCCAGGTGGATTCTCTGCTTATCTTCATTCTCAATTTATTGTACTACATGATGCACTGCAAAAAAGGTGACAAAATTCTTTTTTTTTGAATATATTCCAAGCTACATAGTAATATGAATTCATTTTCTAGCTGCCAATTTACCTCATTCCTGAGCTGCAATATCTCTGTATTATTTCAGTTTTCCTAGCCTCTTTGGGGAAAAGACTGTTAATATTTTATTCCCATTTACGCAGCTATTTCTTGAGGTAGATATGTGAAGTAGGCAAAATTAGGATCCAATATACTAGGCCCATATTAATTTGTTTCTTGACCAAATATATAATTCAAATGACAAGATCACTAAATAAGACCTTGCAGCATATCTTTGTTTTCTGTAAAAGCCCCACTAGAACACAGCTGTGTAAATTATGTCTGGATATTTTCCCAAGGATACCACATATTGATCCATTAGAGCAGTGAAAAGATCACACAGACGTGAGTTATTCAAGTATTTTCTGAAGATGGGTGAAATTCGGCAATCTGGTAAAGTATGTCACAGTAGAAGTGTATTACATAGCTCACACATGGTAAATATACAGTGACTAGAAAGCAAATATTTCTTGTTTGTTGTAATACTATGTTATGCATGAATGGAACTGACTTATGAAAAGCCTCATAATAAGTATGGGTACCTGGAGGTGGAGTAGAAAGCAAAAGTAGCTGAGACGCAGCAAGCTGAATTAATTCAAGAATATTTCCGTTTAGATTCAGAACAGATGTAACTGTCATCATATAAATAGCTCAGGTACTGTTTTATTTCTGCATTAAGGTCAAAGCCTACATAAAATATGCTTATACTTGCATGCAAATTTAAAAATAATAGTAGATTATTTTAAAATTTTGGCTTTTCTTTTTCTAGGAACAGAGTTTTTTCTTTCTTTCTTCCTTCCTCTCCTCTTTTTCCCGATTCAATTCTTCATTCTTTAGTACAGTGAAAATCTTCAAACTATGAATGTGAATCAAATATAAACTGATTATTTGGATCTCTAATGACATCATGGCATTTATTTTCAATACAAAAAATTCAAGAGAGATCAGAAACTTAAAATGAAGACCAATAATGGCCTTTTTTCTTTCATCTTTTTTCACAGTTTGTGGTAATTAACTCTGGTTCTGACCTTTAATTATTGAAATCAGTGGGCATAGGCTTTGGTCCCTGTTGATACCTTTGAAAGAGCCTTTTAGAAAAAATGAAAAAAAAAACCCACTTTAAAAAAAAGTTGTTTTGTGTTATCATGATGTTGTGCAGCAGATTGGGTCTTAATATTTTCCATTTTGTTCAGCTGAAATGGAGTAAGTAAACTCTTACTGATTGCATTGGGTTTGCATGGCAAGGTTTTGGCGAGGGGGCTACAGGGGTGGCTTCTGTGAGAAGCTGCTAGAAGCTTCCCCTATGTGTGATAGAGCCAATGCCAGCCAGCTCCAAGACAGACTCACTGCTGGCCAAGGCTGAACGCATTGGTGACAGTGGTAACACCTCTGGGATAACATATTTAAGGGGGGAAAAATACCTGTGCAACACCAGCAGCAGTCAGAAGAGAGGATTGAGAATATGTGAGAGAAACAACTCTTCAGACACCAAGGTCAGTGAATAAGGAGGGGGAGGAGGTGCTCCAGGCACCAGAGCAGAGATTCCCCTGAAGCCCATGATGAAGACCATGGTGATGCAGGCTGTCCCCTCACAGTCCATGAAGGTCCGTGGTGGAGCAGATCTCCACCTGCAGCCCATTGAGAACCCCACACCAGAGCAGGGGGACAGTTCCGAAGGAGGCTGTGACTCCGTGGGAAGCCCACTGTGGAGCAGGCTCCTGGCAGGACCTGTGGACACGTAGAGAGAGGATCTCACGCTGGAGCAGGTTTTCTGTCAGGACTTGAGACCTGAACATGGGGGACCCACGCTGAAACAGTCTGTTCCTGAAGGACTGCACCCTGTGGAAAAGACCCACAGTGGAGCAGTTTGTGAAGAACTGGAGCCCATGGGAAGGACTCACATTGGAAGTTTGTGGAGGACTGTCTCCCATGGGAGGGACACCACGCTGGAGCAGGAGAAGAGTGTGAGAAAGGAGTGGCAGAGACAACATGTAATGAACTGACTGCAACCCCCCATTCCCCATCCCCCTGTGCCACTGTGGGGGAGGAGGTAGAGAGATAGGGAGTAAGGTTGAGCTCAGGAAGAAGGAAGGGGTGGGGGAAGATGTTTTAAGATTTTATTTTATTTCTCATTATCTTACTCTGATTTGATTGGTAATATATTAATTTAATTTTCTCCAAGTCAAGTCTGTTTTGCCCATGATGGTAATTGCTGATTGATCTCCCTGTCCTTATCTCAACCCATGAGCCTTTCATTATATTTTCTCTCCTCTGTCCAGTTGAGGAGGGGGAGTGATAGAGCAGCTTTGGTGGGCACCTGGCATCCAGCCAGGGTCAACTCACCACACTGATTCAGGCTGGCATATGACTATGCATTTCTGAGTTATAGGGACTGATGTTTTGGAAATGTGGTACTAAAATTTCCCCATCTTCCCAACCATTTTGATTACCTGTCATACCATGTTTTCAGAGACAAAATTTAGCTGGCTATCTATCCACTTCTGGCCTCAAATTTCCATGACACTGTGTAAGCATTCAGGGATGCTTGAAATGGGATATATTCTGTCTGTGTCTCTCCTAATGTACTGAGATAACAGTTTATCTACCTTGCTGAATGCTGAAACAGAGATTGTTTTCTATTATACTTTCAAGACTTTTGGTGCTAGCAAGTGATGAATAATGAAAGAGTATTTCCTTCAGTAATGGCTTTATATAACAAAATCATTTGATAAAGCAAAGAATTTGAGAAGGTGAGGGGAATTCTTAGATTTAAAGCTAAAGTTCCAGACATGAGTATCTCAAGTACATAAATGCTTCATTGCTCTGACAGGGGACAATGGCTAGTAATTGACTGTCTTAGTAGGATCTGGTATTGAAAGATCATTACATAAGCAGAAAGAGCCATTTGGAGTAAGTCTATGCATTGTAATCACAGAATAAGAGTTTCTAACGAGGCGGTCACTGGAGTGTTAGTAACAAAAATGAAAAGCTGGTGCTTCTTCCAAGCATGCAAATCACTGAAAGTTTCACATGTGCATGGAAGCCAGAGAACTGTCCAAGAGAACTCAGTTTCAGAATTTTCTATAGAATTAGGATTGCACCAAATTTCTAAATTGTAAATAATGCTTCAATTATTTTTTAAACATCAAAAAGTCTTAATACTCTTGGAAAATCTCCTTTGATATGTTTTTCTCTGTTCTTTTCCTCTCCCATTGTAGGGAGAAAAGGAAAAGTATTTTAACTGAAATTTTAAGAAACTTTCAGAAAGTTTTAGCTTTGCAGCAAACGCTGATGAATGATTCAAATACAAAACCAATCTGATACCTGTATCTGAATTGCTAATAATAACAAAATTTGCTGCTCATGCTGTCACTGCTGCTGCTTATTCCTGCTAAGCCAGATGTCTGTTACCCGTCCCTCTGCATGCAAATAAAATTGCTATCTTTTAGAAAGACTTTTTCATCTTGTACTGCAGTGGTTTTTAACATCCAGGGCCAAACTCACATCTGGTATAAGCTCTGCTGAAGACAATAGGTTTCACACTAGGAATGATTTTGACTTGCAACACAAAGACAGATTTTATCACTGTGTGCTTTAATGTGATCAAACTTGATTTTAAAGTTAGCTTGTGTTTTATCTTTGGTTTATCCACTTTTGGGTACTTAAAAATATAATGTCAAAAGTGGTGCGAGTCAACATGTCACTTCTGAGCACATCTTTTTTTTCTCCCCCCCATTTATGTTCTTATGCTCAGAATTGGAATCCTTCTCAGCAATAGCATTGTACTGCATTGCTGTAGCTGTGCTTTTAAACTGTCTGTCTCCTGTGTCTATCTACCTTGGATTTCCCTGACAGTGTCTGTCAGTATTTTACATATGGATTGTTGGTTTGAAAAATAAAGATTACAAAATTTTACTGCTGAGTGGAACACACATAAGGTGTTATAGTGATAATAAAAGCATATAATTGCAGTTACAGGTATTTTCTCCAGAGATCTCACAGAACATTAAAACCACTAGTTTTATTAAGCCAGTAAAATGCTTTACATTACGATATTATTTTACTTGATAATGGATAAACTACAGCTCTGTGGAACTAAGTTACTCACCCAAGACTTCACAGTACATTGGTAGCAGAGTCAAGAATAAATTCTTTGTCCCATTGTAGTTATTGCAAAATGGAACATAACAGAGCAAAATCCTCTCAATTTTAAAGGAATTAGGATTTCACATCAGAGTTTAGGATTTATTTGTCTGCCTTCATTTATTTCAAACTGTCAACTAGATGTAATAGCCATGACATGGTGGGATATCTAAGTATTTTGGCATACCTAAAATATAGCTATATTTTAAAAAAGCCTAACAATTGTCTAGGCTGAAAGAAGGTGCAATACACAGTGTCTTCTGAAAGTAATGGGAGATTATGTGATTCTGAATATTTCCTCAGAGATCAAAGTTTTGCTATTGCTGCTAGTGGGTTACACCTACACACATTTTATACAGTATTATGAGACACCAATGCCTTCTACTGTGGTTACTTGAATGGCTGACAAGGAGGTATGAATTTCTGTTTTTGCCTAAAGATAGGTACATTCTCAGTAGAAGGACCAGATAGATAATGATGATGATGATGATGGCAACTATTCCTAGTGAAGGAAATGAGGTAAAATCAGTATAATATTCTTAAGTAAAAGAGAAAAAATAGTTCTTCCTCCCCACACAGTGGCAACAAATATAGGTAAAGTCAGTACTGATTTAATTGAAATTGTAGTTTACTGTCCTTCAGAAAAAAATTGATGGATGTTTTGTTTTGATTGAATCATGTTTCACAGTCAGGGGAATCTGCTGCCACACTGCAGTGATTGTCAATGTACGGCTGGTGTGATTAGTGGAAAAGGGCTTGGCTATTGCAATGGATGGGACTCTGAAAAGTCTGACCAACTTTTGAATATTTATTTCAGCATGTAGATAGTACTTGAATCAGTGAATTTACTACAATGGGAACACCTCAAGGGGAACACATGAATGAGAAGATCTCAGAGTTGAAGTTTCCCTTTTGTGCTTGTCAACCAAATGTCATGATGTGAGTTGTTGAGTCCACTTGAAGATATCAACACAAAATTTAAATGATACATGATATTGTCACTCACAAGGATTCTAGGACAACATAACCTCTTCACAGTGTAACAAGTCTCTGGAGTAACATTTTTATCTGTTGCTTTCTAATATATTAGCTCTAGAGAAGACTACTTTGAAAATTGAAAATAATATCAGATAGTGTTTCTAGGGTTGCATAGTTGTAGCTTTGCTGGAAGTACTGAAATATTTAAATGGCTTTATTGTATGACTAATCAATTCTAGCTAAAGTCATACTTCCTGGCCACTAAAACCATCGTATGATGGGACATAGGTTTATGTCTCTGTTATTTTGAATCTCATTAGATTGTAAATTGGCATGCTGGTTGACAGTCTATATGCAATTTTTCTTCTTTTCATAGAGAACGTTTTACAGTCATTAGTACACTTTACCCAGCTCAGCTCAGGTTGTGTCTTTTCTTTAGAAGAATGATTGTTTTATTCAGAGGTAATTTTAACATGTCTCATATCAAATTATAGATATTATCTGGCATTCATAGGTCTGATGCTAGTTTTTTAAACACAGGATGTTGTCAATATTTCGAGAACAGAGGCATTGGAAGGGTTATGTCCTGTATTTTAGAACCGTGCATCATGGAACACCCTACTAAGTCTGAGTTTTTAAGGTAGGATCTGAAGGATGGTTTGGATCCTGATTCAGCTGTATTAGCAAAAGCGTAAGAATACATACTAAGTTAATACTTTGGGAACTCTGAAGTACATAATCATCATAGGCTTCTGTGTGTGGCAGCATGCATCAGAAAGACATTTTGAGAAGCAAGGGATAATGTATCCTGGTGCTGTGTTAAAGAAAACACAAGCCTTCCTTTCCACAGTGCCCAAGACCGACTCACCACTTATCAAAGAGAAAATCCTGAAAAAAGACATAGAATGTGAAAGAAGAACTAAAACCCCTTAAAATTCTTTATGTTTCCATTATCAAGCAGACATAGTAAGAAATAAAAATAATCTATCTCAATAATGTGTTTTATAAACTCACTCAGTTGAACTGAGGTTACAGTTCAGATTCAAGACATTGATAGAACAGTCTAAATTTATCTACAGTGCCACTTCAGAAAGTAACTTGAAAGTGCTGAAATCAAGTGTTGCTGTGGCTCACTGCTTCTGGGAGACCATGGCCTAATGCAGTGAAATAAATACAAAAGGTCCTGGTGACATTGTTAGGGTTTGGATCATTCACTAACGAAAGAAGCTCAACTTAAATTTCAGTCTTGCAGTAAGCCTTATTTAACATGAAGTAAAAAAAAAAAAAAAAAGAAATTATTAACTTAATTTTGATTAGGCAATTCCATGTCAATTATTTCTAATTAAGAGGAATTACTCCTTCCTAAATTTAGAGCTTTTTGTTTACATGTCTATGAACTTAAACACAATTAATTACCAACCTGGGCACTTATTCAGAAACAGAGGTAAGGTGCCATCTCAAATTGCTTGTTACATTTTATCTTTTTCTCATAATTTAATTAGGAACGGGTCAACTTTGAAAAAGCTTAGACTACATTCACAACCTAAAAACTGGATACTTCTCGACATTATCTATCCGTCTGCATTCTGAAAATTGGCTTAATCATGAGATACCTGTCACTTTGCCACTTGTAATGGGTTAAAGAGAAAACTGCTTTCCCTATAACTTTTCAGCAGACTGAGCTGCTTAAACAATATCAAATGCACTTCTATTAATCAGTGATGTTGTATTTTTCTGTTTGCTTCCTGAGTTTCTGCCAAAGAGATCAGCTCTGAAAAAAAATGCATAATTATCTCTTTTTAAAAAAGTTAATTGCAGTAAATATACATGCTGTATTACCAGCTTTTTCTGAAGGGTGTCTTTTTATGGGAATGCATCTCATGATCTATGTTTTCTAAGTTCTGGGTCTGGAACCATTGCATCCTTATATACCCATATAAAGCATATGTGGAGAACAAAACTCAATGTCACATTGTTGTCCATGAGATAACAGGTAAGTTTTGTCAAGAACATTTTGCTTTTTTCCAGGTTATATCTAGAGATGAGAAGTGAGTTAGAGATCACAATTTATGTGTGCTGGATGTATATATACCATGTAGCTAATCTGCAGGTACACAGAAATTCCAACACCTGAAAGCTATTCTGCACTTGTAGAGTGACTTTATGTCACATACATTGTGGAATCAGGTATACCAGAACTGTTCTGCCCAAATCCTTGCAGTCTCCAGGACGCTTGTAAAACTGTGCAAATGCAGAATCCCCCTGTTTTGCAGATATGACACAGACATGTGGTTACATAAGAATTCTGCAGAAAATTCTCCAGAAAATCCAGTAGTTGAACTTAAAACTTTTGACTACTATTACAGTCCATAAGCATACGACTGCCAAGGACAGAACTGAGTTATTTTTCTTAGGGATGGTGTGTATACATGGAAACTTTGAGCTTAGATGTTTGTGTCTGGAGAATGACTTTTTTTCTTCCAATTTGTGAAAACACCATGTAAGCTTAACTTATGAAATTTTTGTACTTGCTCTTTTCCACCATGAAAATATTCTGGTGCAATTCTGCTGATGCACTTCTGTCTGAAATTTAGCACATTGTTCTTTCACAGTATTCCCTCTATTTGAAGCAAAAATTGCCACATACGCTGTGGTACTTTTCTGATATGAGCCAGAGATTAGAATGAGGTATTGAAACTTTTTTTCTGTTACAAGATAAATGGGTTTTGAATCTAGTTCCTTGGGCTGCTTCACTAAGCCATTGCTTCATTCACCTCCTTTCAGTAGGAACAAATATTTCTCTAAAATAAGCCCTTTCTGTTAAATGTCTATGGCAGTCTACTTGGCAGCTGTAGACACAATTTGGGTCACTGTGTTGGAATTTGAGCGTATATGTATATATTCTCTGCCACCTCTGACACTATTATGTCATGAATTGAATTCACAAGTGAATAGATGATGATGGTGATTTATTCTGATAAAAGAGACAAAATGACCCGAAGGTAATTCTTTACACTAAGGACACAATATATAATTAAGAACATTTATGAGTTTAGGACCTTTTCCTACACTGCTTTCTGTATTTTCTCAAAACTCTACCCTTAATGACCTCTCTCCTAATTGAAAAAATGGAAAGTCCCCATATATGGTTAAACTAACTCACGAGTGCAGAAGATATACAGACAACACATAACAGAGAAAGAGTGGAATTACTCTGTGATAGTCTCAGCTGGTATAAATCAGTGTTGCTATGATGATTTACACCATCAAAGAAGTTGGACCAATATTATTTTTATTTCTATTAAGGAATACCAAAATATAAGAAGTACAACTCAAAAAACCAATTTCTTGTTCAGAATTTTATAAAGCTTACATACAGCTTGGCATAGCTAATGAGGGCCATAAACAAACAGAACTGATGCAGAAAGAAAGCTGTTAAAGCTAAGAGTAAAGCTAAAGCTTAGCTAGAGCTAAGAGTACATTGTTTCAATAGAGTGTTTTCATAAACTCCATTAATTGTAACTGTCTTTACAACTTTCTATATAATAATGGCAAATATAATTTTACACAGATAAAATTAGAACTATTAAAGGAATAGATGTTACACTAAAAGCTGTATCTTGGATTATTTGAAGGTCATTTTGTGATTTCAGAATGATTCAAGAGAGTACTTTCCTCTGTTCTGGCATCACAAGCATGGCAAGGTGTTCTGGGTCTAAAAACAGCGTAATGAACCTGCTGAAATGCGGTTAAGCCAAAGGGATGGCATGCTGGAATTGGGAGGATTTGGAGATGGATCATGGCATACTTTATCGAAGGCCCATAGCAACTTGGGCTGTAAAGTGCAATAGGGATAAACGCTCCTTTCTCTTTATTCTTCCCTTCTCCACAGAAATTCTATCTTTATAACTAGGACTAC
The DNA here is from genome assembly GCF_031877795.1 of Strix aluco. NCBI lineage: Eukaryota > Metazoa > Chordata > Aves > Strigiformes > Strigidae > Strix > Strix aluco. The sequence continues at coordinate 110,411,030 of NC_133934.1, read as the reverse complement.
TTGGTCTCTAACCAATGTAAAATTAATTTGATTCTGCCAGATCATATTGGTAGCATTGTCAAAACAATTGCTGAGCTTGCATAGGTTTATAGGAAAATCGCACACCAAGGGTCACATATACTCATATATTATTTGGATTCCTGTTACACCAGTTGTGGCTGTCCTTCAGTATTTCTGACACTAGATTAAGGGTGGTAAAAGCTTCTCTGGGAAGAATCACAAAATGCAAATCACTTCGCACAATGAAACTCCTGAGAGAAAATATCTGAATTTTTATGTGAAAAATAAATTCTTTCTTGATTTCTTATGTACACAATGTCATGTTTAGCCATTGTCATTACCTGATCTAGTGAAATGACAGGCAGGATTGGACTAAATGATCTTTAAAAGGTCCCTTCCAAGCCAAACAACTTTATTAATCTATAGGTTGAGAAGACTAAGGAAGGTAAGATCCAAACCTGAAATTCTTTGAGATTTCAAGATAGATGTAGTTGCACAAATCTTACTTTTGTTCTCACCAATAATAGTATTTAATTTAGTTCCTTGCCCACATCAGGTTTAAGCTGCATTTAATAACTTGGTAACTGGATCTCTGATGTTTTGAGATTTTGATGATTCTTTTTCAGATGTAGATTTCCCTAGTACTATCCTAGGTCTAGTAAGAAAAAATTTGGTTAGAGTAAAATGAAAATGAAACTGATATTTTCTTGAAAGTGAATAGTTAGAAGAAAACCAAAACATAACATTAAGGGCTTCTATTTATTTTCTATTTCCAAAATAAAAAGATTATAAATTCATGAACAGTTTTTAATTCATGAGGCTGGATGCCTTTTTAAGTTTGAGAAAGATACAGATAAAACGCAGATTTCTTTCTTTGGCCTTTTACAACTTATCACTGAACTTGGGTGAACTGCTCTGTGGTGAAAGGACTGAATGGAGTTCATTTAGGGCCTCATTTGATGAAAGGCAGAAGATTGTGATCAAGAACATATGGGATTGGAGTTGGAGGAGAGGTTGACATTTTTATGGAATAATGATGATCAGTAAAACCGAGCATTTCAAAATTGTCTGTGAACAGCTCTGCAGCTAAGACTTCTTGGTGTTCACAGATTTATAATCTATGGACAGAAAAAGAGTATCAACTTTCATTACTAAGGTATCTTATTTTGAAAAGCTTTGCCATGTAGTTGAAAAACCTGCACATCCTGAGAGTAGAAATGAAAGAGGTTTGTCAGTCATTTTCATTCTTACGATGTTCTTTGAAGAACCTGAAGACTCAAGAGGTCTCATATTAGAACTACCAATTACAATAACAAAAAAAAAAAATTCTATAATTTATTCAGACAATACAAGAAGAAACCCCACAATTGACCAGATAATGGGGGAACCAAGTTTCTGCACATTTTTCTTTCATTGTATTTATTACAGTGTATTGCAGAATCAGAAATACTCAAAGAGTTGCATCAAACCCTAAGAGCACTGACAATCCCTTTAAAAAGGTTTTTCCAAAAACTACACAAAACAATTTCTAGACTGAAGAAACTAGGTAACACTCTAAATAGTGGATCCTGTCTCTGAAATTTCTTTATCAAATGTACAGCTTAAAGAAAAAAAAAAAATCGGTCAGCCTGCAAGTGAAGAAAATCAAGCATATGTCCACATTAGCAAGATACACAATAAGAGGACGGTGTGTGGAACCAGTGCTGAGAATCCCACATCTCTAAAAACTTTTTTCTTTTGGTGTGGAGGAGATTATTTCAGATTTGTCTTGTTTGGTCCCATAAACTGAATGCCCCTTTGTAGCGGGAATGAAATACGTGTGCCCCTAGGTCACATCTTCTAGGAATCCAGTTCTTTGATTCTGGGATCATTCCACTATGTGAAGCAAAGACAAGTGGTGCGAACTGTGATATTCAGTTTGAAAGTGCACTTCTGAGGACATTAATGTAAACACACTGTGTGTCTCTTGAAATCTGCCTATACAAACAGATGGTTGCACCTACTAAAACAGAGGAAAGCTGAAAGAGAGAAACATGAGAGATAACTGAAAGAAAAGGTGGCAATAAAGCTGATATGGCCAGCATGAAAGGAAAACAAATCACAGAAATTTAGTCTTGAATATATTGTCTATCAGAAACTCTTAAATTAAAAAGTGCAAATACACACATACGCACACATACATATATATGTAACCCCTTCATGGTTGAACAAATACTTTGGCTCAAATTCCTACACTGTATGGACTAGGAAGGACTTCCTCTTTGGGTATATCCTTCCTGTACTTTCTTTTTTCCCACTCCTTTCTACAGGGTATCTGACATACAATCACTCTACCATGATACCGTGAGATTCCAGACCATATTTCTGTGATTTCTTTCAGATCCAGCTGCTTCTTTTGATTCAAAGTGTTTCAGCAGCTGGATCTGAAATGTTCTCCAATCCATATGTGTTTATTACACTGTTAAATACCCTGCCTTTAAACAAGAAAAATCCATACTGTGAGAATTGCAACAGGAGGGGTGTTGTTTTGTTTTATTTTTGGGGGAGGGTGTTGGTTAGTAACTTTTTAAGAGTTGTTTGTGACACATTCCAAGAATAATGCTTTCAGTAGTGATGTTTATCACTATTCCACTCAGTTCTCAGGAGAATGTGCTGGCATTGGTTTTAAAAAGCAGTGTCAGCATTTCTGAATTTATGACAAAATGCCACATAATCCTCTCCCTTCCCTGTGCTTTGTTCTTATCCCACTTCTAAAGAATAATTTTGTAGGAGAACCTTAGAGACTGAATCATTGTTCAGTATCTAAAACACAAGGCTGAGCAATGAAGATAATGAAAGTATATTTGGACAGGATAGGCCAGTTCAAAAGGTCTCAATTCTTTATGCAGGCTTCCCACACATTGTCATACAGTGTTATGTGGCTACCTTTTTACTGATTTGGTTCATCTAGGGCACCTTGACTTCTGTTTCCCTTAAATCTTGAAGACAGGGAATATCCAAAGTAGAAAGTTATAACCTTTTCTACACCTCCTATGTCTCCCTCAGACATACTAAAAATGCCTCCTAGGACATAGTTTGTGGAGAGCCAACCCCTTCACATGACTTTGGGGACTCTGAACAAAAGGGATTTGATATAGTAATTAATGAAATTGAAGCTGGGTCAGGAAAATCAGCCCTGACTCTGGAGAAAATTGCTACATGGTCTTTAACAACCACATATTTTGAGGATCTATAGAAATCTTCAGACATGCAAAAAATAGCATTGTTTGTCCACTCCTTAAGCAAATATCGTTTTATTCTTATTAACCTTTAGAAGAAAACGCAGAAAACAATCCTGGGAAAACAATTTCTCCTCTTTCAGTATTAAAAAAATGAATTACATTAACATAACATTTCTTTTAAAATTTAATGAAAGATGAATTAGTGAATTAAAAAATTAAAACAAATAAAAATAAATAAATGAACGTTGCAGTTATATTCTAAGGTCTCATATCTCTTTTTAATGCAATACATTCAATGGATCACTCTATGAACCAAAGTATTTTACAGTAACTTGCATAAGAGATATTTAAGGTATTTAAATTTAAAGTACTGAAGCAGCACATCTAAGAAGGGACATTCAATACTACCATCTAAGTGAGAGTTCAACCATGTAATGTCACCACTTTGGTCATTTTCTTTGAAAATTACATCCTTATTTAGAAGGAAATATCTGAGCCTTTTCCAAAATATCTTTTTCATTATCCTAGCATGCTAAATTCTTTCACCAGACTCTGTAGTGCTGATATTGACACCTGACAGGAAAAAGATGAAACACACTGAGGAAACTTTATATTTATGCTAGTGATACTAAAGAACCAAAGTCTGCTTTCCTTTTGCATGATGACTTTTCTTTGGAAAACGTTCAAAATTATGGATGATCACTGAAAAGATGGACTTTTGGCAGCCTGAAGTCTGGTGTAATACTTACTATGTCTGACTTAGGTACTTGAGAGTTCTTCTTTACCATGGCTTAGCTGTGTCCCTTGTATTTAATGTCTTTTCATGCCCATTACACTCACTAGGCAGGAAAGTGCTATTGTATATACACTTTGGAAGCAAGAAGCAAAGGCATGGGAAAGGTATGACTATAAAGGATTTAAGTATCCTAGTTATGACATATCAGTGTCCAGTTTCTTTATAGCTATCTATGAATATAATATGCTGTATGAGCTCCCTATACATTGAATGAATGGAGAAAGTGGTGGAAATGTAGAATTCCGAGTGCTACAAGGCAACAAATGCAAACCAGCAAATAGGAAATATGGGAGAAGGCTTTGGATAGATATATCCTCCATTCCTGTTTGCCCTAAATGTTTTCCTTTCAAAACAGCTCTAATGTGTCTTTCCACAGAAGTTAAGTTTAGGATATTGTTTTTCCTGAATTGGGATTTGTTAATTTTTCTCACAGACAGGAAGTTGACATTCCTAAATCTACACCTTTCTACAATTTCTTGCCTAACATCAACTGCCTGAAAGCTTTGTGACACAACTGTAGGGGGCCAGTGTCCCTTATGATCTACTTCTAGATGCCTAAAATAGTAACGGTCATTCCCAAATTCTGTTGTCCTAACTGATACACCTGCATTAATTAGAAACAGACTTGGTATTGTACTTTGTTTCCTAAGACCTAGTCAATCTACCTACAGTACCATCTTTTCTTACATTGTTAAAAAGAAAAAAGAAGAAAAAGTATATACTAAATCCTAAAGAATAAAATTCCTTGAAACCTGGTTTATTGCAAAGATTTTATAATATATGTTGCCCTGTAAACACTTCTTCCTCTTTTATGGTTGCTGTCTTTTCTATCCTCATTCTTATAGTGAATCTTGAGGTTTTGTGCTTTAGACTGATCACCACTGCACTGGACAACACAATCAACCCTCTACTCCTTATCATTTCCAGAAGCTGAACTAAGTGAATAGGCAGAAAATATGGGCAACTGAGTAGAGTCATAGAGAAACAGAATAAAATCAGCTTCAGTACAAAGGTTGTAATAACACACTGCTGCTGCCCTCCCTTTCTGTCATTGCAGTCCATCCTTGTCACTGTCTTATCAGACAATAGTTAATGCCTATTGCACAGCCTGTACGAGTACAGTTTTAAGTCAGCCTCCCACTTCCAATCTTTTATTTCTCTGATATTACGTAACTGTGTTCACTTTATCTTATTATTAAAAGTAATGTTGTGCATGGGAGTCAACACTGGTGCATTTTAATGTCAGAAGACATATTAAAAATGGCTCTGCCATTGAGTCAGGACTTGAGTGTGGCATTGTCATTTGCTCTCCTTTACCTCAATTTGCTTAGCTGCTCAGTGAGTAATGGATGTAAAACTGCTATATAAATGGAAAGTAGTATTATTTATTGTCTGTGACATGGGGACAACAGATGTGTGTAAAGCATTTACATACCTTGAGTCAGAAATTGCTAAATATGTATAAAGAATTTTAGCAACTTCCTACATAGTACCACTTTAAGGGCACCAAAGTTCAAGAGCATATGTTCCTTAAGATTTTCTGTAGGTATGCAAGGTAAGTAAAAGAAAAATAGTTAATTATAAACAGTAAACATTTTAAAAAAATGTTATTTTGGATCACTCTTGTCATATTAATACTTTTGATATATGTGTATTAACTTGAGTGAATAGTAACTTCCATAAGATTGATATGTAAACCACAAATATTCCTTTTCTGGTATCTCAAACTGGCCAGTAAGCTTTTATCAAATCTTAAAACAAAAGAAGGACTAAGGAGTTTAGCTCCTAAAAGATCACTAAAAATATAAGAAAATACATATACATACATAAACAGTACATTGAAAAAATATGTAGAAATAAATATTGTGGAGTAGAATATCTATATAGGAAATTAATTTCAAATCTTCATTTGCAAATTCTGCAAACAGATTGTGTAAACATGCTTCGTGACATGTATATGCATTTATAGACTTCTTTGAATCTCAAGTTTGGATGAAATATTTATGGAATGTTTTATAAAAAGTTTTTGGAAAGCAACTTCTTTTGAAACAATGTGTAGGCAGAAGAGGGGAAATACATAAACAGATTATTTTCTTTTATTATTTTCACCAAATCTGGTTTTAGATTATTATAACTGCCATAATGACATTTAACAAGACAGAAAGTATCTTCTCATGGCATAAGAATACCCCATTGATAGTTTAGGTTTCACTTTCTCCCAATGAACCTTGAAGGAACTTCTAGGAATGTGTATCTCCAAAACAACCCCAAACCCTATGTTTTTCTAAGTATGATTTACCATCTGTTCACAGATAGAGCTAAAGAAGAGCTATATTATTTCTATATATTTAACAGCCTGACCTTTTCAGATTAATGTCAGAGGTATTAGCATAAATTTTTGACAGCATAATGAAGAAAAGATATCAGTACTCCAGAGGCAAAGTTGTGTGTACGTGCTTTCCAGTACCATGCACAATCAAACATGTGAGGAATGTATACAAGAAAATGGAATTTTGCCCTATTTATCCTAAAGAAAAACAGCCAGTGCTTTTGTTTTTTAAACAGAATGTTGTTAAGATCTTAAAAGACAAGAATGTAAGAAAAATTGGATCAAAGGGAAACAAATCTTGTTTTAAAAATGTGAGGAAAAAAAGAATATTGCCTAGCACTGTCAATAGACAACAAAATCATTTTGCATTTAGTTTTAAAGCAATCCAGATATAAAAATTAACATCTTTAAAAAAGGGGGAAAATCCTAACAGTAACATATACTCTTTGCTATCCATTGCACCGTAAAGAAGGAATGTTAATTACTTTTTTTTCTTTCAATAGCAGGAAAGCCTTAATTTCATCTACCCTGAAAATATGCCCAGACCACAAGTGTTTGAAAGCAAGGGAACACCTGCAAGTCAAGAAAGAATGAAACAGAGACTGCCAAAAGCTGTAATTTTCCTCTCTTGGTTCATTGCTGTGAAATACATCAGGGGTATTATCAGATCACTCACTAACATCGAAAAGAGGCACTCACAGATCTGTCTGTCACAAACATAGTTCCTAATCCTAAATCTACTGTGGCTAAGAGAAAGATCCTCATTTACTTCAGTGGCAAATTATTTGAGGGCTAAAAATGTTATTAAACTCAGTACAGTTACATCAATGTATTCAAGCAAAGAATTTAAAACTGTTATTTATATATAAAAGCACAATGATGTATACTTTAATGTATTTACACTTGCCTATTCTATTTTGTGTCAAGTTTTACGCACCACATTTATTCTATTTCAGAAAAAAAAGAACTGTGCCCTTTAGAACTATTATCAAAATTGTTACTGTCAGGGAATTTTTCTTAATATAACAAACCAACTGGTTTCCAATTTAAGTTTCTGCTCCTTTCTTTTTTCATTGTCCATTCTGAAATGATTGCATTCAGTGTGACAGTGTACATACATACATACAGTATACATACATAGACTTTCCAATTGAAAATTTAAATGAAAACCATGGGTTTCAATGACTTGTGCTGATTTGGATGAAACAACAGACTTGCATCACTCTGTTTCACTGATGCTGAAAATACTCTGTCCAAGTTTAAATACGTTGACTTGTTGGGGATGTAGTTAAAGCAATGTAAGTGCAATGTTTCTATATCTCTTCATAGTTGGATAAATTAAACACAGGGAAAGTAGCTTTTCTGCTGTTGTTATGTATAGTCACGATTTATGCTACACAGAGTTCAATTTTCAACCTGCCTAACACTGCATATGGGACACAAGCATGTGATTTACTCATGCCAGGAGTTTTCAACAAGACAGTCATGACTGCCCATGAACTTTTCAGTAAATTCCATAAACTAGACCCTTAAACGTGTTATGGACCTTCATCTCTTTCTCACTTTGTGCTTGCAGGGTTGAAGGAACAGATATCCTTATCTCAGTTTTCATATTTAGTGAAATATCTCAGGATTATATATTTTAAATCTTACTAAATATCGCTGGAATTTGGAAAATTAAAGTAATTGTACAAACTAGGATAAAAAGAGAAAAATAAGTGGATATCCAGAAAGTCACTTTAGTCTGGAAAACCTGGTCTTACTAGATGTCTTTTTCCATTAATATAGGGAAAAATATTCTGCAAGGAATATTCAGAATACCAAGTCCATATTGTGAAACATCTTATGAATTAGTCTCTCTATTTCTGTTGAAACAGAAAGGAATTAGCATCCCACAGATACAGCTGATCTTCATAAATACCTAAACACTCTCTGGACTAATTTGCCAGGACATTGCATTGGAAATCTGAAGCCAAGGTCCAAATTACCTTCAACAAGGTCATATTTCCTCTCCAGAAGTTAATTTTAAAAACCATTCTGAAAATCAGAATTTAGGTATTCTACATATGTTATTTATTTATGTTCAGGAAAAAAATGTCTTTAAACTGAAAATCACAGATCAAGCAGCTGTATGAACTTATGCTCTAAAATCATGTATTGCATACATCCACTATGTAAATGCATTGTCTAAGGCTATTACTTTATTCTCCAACTTTAAATTACTTTGTTTTTCATTGAGCTCTGTGGGCAATTACCTTAGGAAGTTGATTCATGCACCTGTATTCACAACTTGGGTGTCACTCTGTCACTCCCCCTGAGGCAGAGAAACTTACGGGTATGCAAAAACAAATTGGCATTTGTTGCCATATATTCATACCTAAACTGGGTTGCATGGATATTCACCAAAACTGCAATATGACGGTATCTTGGGATGAAAACTGATTTCCATACCCTTTTTTTCTCCCATTACCCTTGATTACCATTGGAAGGAATCCAGACAGATTCACCAGGGAAGTATTTCACTCCAAATGTTTCCTTACTGTGGATGATGACTAAACAGAACTGTAGGATCAAGCTATGATTGAAGCAGAGCTGTCCAACTTTTTAGACTGAACCTCTATTACTTTACCTAAAATTTACTAAAGTGAATAGTAAGGCATTCTTTTGAATGTAGTGGACTTTGAAACATCCCTTAAATTCATATCAATAATAACATGGGATACTCCCTGTAAGTCCAAAATAAGAAGGTTATTATATCCCATTTTTGGCTACTTAGAAAATAAATTGTTAACAATAATACAGACATATACGTTCTACTGTTTAAAAGAGAATAAACTAATCCAATCATACCTCCTGGAATGCAACATCACAAATAAAGAAGTCTCAACAAGAATCCAAGAAAGTAGAGTTTGATGAAATTAAATGATACATAAATTGTACATTATATCAATAGAACATGCTATATTTACATATATCTAATACAATATGTGTACATTAAATATTTATAGATACAATACTAATTATAAGTTATATATATAAGTTTTTTATATATATATATGTATATATATTCCACACCAAGCATTTTATTCAAATATAATTAGATATGACTTAGATATAATGGTAATTAGTAGAACTCAATAATAATATAGTCTAGGGTGCAGTGATATTTATTCACAACGAGCAAGGCACTGTTCATTAGTAAGACCCAGCTTGATAGTACTGAGAAGAGATGATGTATTTGAAAGCATGTCTTAGATCATTTCCGCCCCCTACAGTGATTTATTTTTCTTTATTAGATTCTTCAGCCTAGAAAGGACAGAAAGTGTTTCAAATGGACAAATTACACCCTCGACACACACATAGACATGCACATGTGCGCACATACACAAGCACAGAGTAGGATTCCTTCAAAGAGATAAGGCACAAATGAACTAAACAGGAACTAATTTGAACTGTTATAATAACATGAAAACTCCAGATGGGTATAAACTTCAGAGAATCCTGGTGAGATACAGAAATAAAATTCAGTGCAAAGTTTACAATGCCAGACATTATTAGGAAAAAGTAATGCAAATTTAGTAATGAAGTGCAAGGAGAATATGCTAAGGGAACATGTGACAGATAATGAAGGCAACAGCTTCTTCCAGGTATCTGCAATTTACCTCTGTCTGAAGTGTGATTAATCCCAGTCCCTCCTTTACCAAATCCACACTGATACGTTCTGTTTCTTTGAAAACTGAAAATCTGGAAGAACTGACTACAGGTATTTTATGAGGTATTTTATTTCTCAGAGTAATTAGTGCTCAGGAAAAACCTAATCTTTGGCGAATCTCATGTGGAGTGGTCTCTTTAAACTGAAGAATTGTATTCATTGATATTCTGGTAGCACAGGAGATTTATGTATTTACTTATTTATTCTGGTCAAAATTACATTTTTTTTGTTGTTAATTTTCTTAGCTTACTGAAGCCTTCTTTAATGGAGGAAAAGTTATGTCTGTCAGGGGATCTTCCTGCAGTGACAGTATCATTTTTGCCCATTAGGGATGCCAGTGATGATTTCTTTGCTGTAACATAGTATTTCTTCTCCCTTTTCTTCTTCTGAGTGTATGTTGACATGGAAACAGACCTATCTGAAAAATAGTCAGTGTCGTATGTTCCTGTCATTTTCTTCTCCATGTGCTCTTCCGCAGATCTGGATGAGTGCTGTGCAGACTGCAGCAAGGGGTACAGGCCATCCTGCATATTTCAGAAAGAACTGCTCAGCAGCAGTTGCACCCTCATGAGGAGGTTTCAGATCATTGTTGATTGCATTATGGGCATTTACTTAAACTACATAAGTGGGTTTTTATTCTGTCCCATTATAACTTTTTCATAGCTGTTGAGGATAGTGCTCAGAAATAATATTCCTAACTGTTCAGGATTAACTTCATTTAAAAATGAATAGGTTAACATCAGCATTACAAGGGGTGCTAAAACAGGATGAGAATTGCATACACACAAATACAATCTCTTTGTTGAAGAATTTGGTGATTACTGTGCCAATAAAAGAGTGCTTTAGCCTCCCACCATCCAGACTTTGTCTCCTGTAGAGTGTGCCTAGGTCACACCGCACAGTTTCCTAATGCTCCTGCTGTGGGAGTTTTGACACTGAGAAGCCGTGTGTGGGAGGTGTGCTTGTCAGAGAGACACCCTTTGAGACACTCTTTATTTGAAACCAACCTGTCTTGTCATGTGAATTTGGTATAGAACCATGCTGTTTTGAAGAGGCAAGCAAGGAATCTTTGTTATCTGTCTACTATTACACTTCAAGGTTGTGCTTCTTTAGATGAAGCTGCAGTTGTGCTAAGATAATATCTGTGCTGAATTTAGTTCTGACCTCTGAGAAGAGTTTATAGAATGAGGGTGATAAATTTCTTAGATCTGGAAAGATGTTTCTCAGGCTATCAACTCTGCTCATAATCTGAATTATTTGAAAATCACACAAATCCTTCTCTCTTGCAATAACCTGATCTATCTTGTACCACTGCCTGAAATACACATGTATCTAGATAATTCTATGATTCACAGACCACTGGAAGTTTTTGTTAGCTGTGCAGAACCAGTGCTTGCTGAAAAAGCAATCACTGAATCACCAAGTTATGATTTACCTTAGCAGATAGTGATATTTTCAGAGTTGTCATCAAATTCCCTTTCTTGTCTCGTCAGAATGGGTGATGGTAGGAGCATAAACACTATTCAGAGAGTTACCTACTGTCCTTCAAGGCTATGCACAAGTTTGTCAAGGACTTATTGCTTTCTACAGAAGAGTTTTCTAGCTTAGACAGAAGTATTGTAATGTATCCCTGACTGGGTTCATGGTGTTCCTCAGAAGTTTACCAATCCAGAAGTAAAGTATATTCATTACTGGTTTAATGTGTAAAGGAGTCTTGGTGGCCTAAAACCTTGTCTGTTAGGGTCATCCATTGTTCAAATCTGTTAGTAGTGTTGACATCAGAGAGTTTTCACAGTATTTGTGTCTAGTGTTTGAGGTGTATTATACACACACATGTATATTTGAATCTAATATTTTTGCATACCAAAGCAGCAGTAGCAGTCTGTGGGTGCTTGGTGAAACAGGTAATGTTTGAAGCATATTTTTCTTCTCCCTTCTCTAGGCAGGGGTGAGTCATGACACAAACTGGCATAAACTCTCCTCCCATGAGAATCAAATGTTGTACCTTATATCCTCAGGTGGTATAAATGGCATAAGTCAATATAGTAGTGCCAATTTACATAACTTTCTACACAGTATTTGGCTAAATGACAACCCATAAGGATATGATAACATTCTGAAAGTATTTGAAGGCCGTAAACACTAAGCAGGGGGAGAAATGATTTAGGGTGGCATAAGGATCATAATTAGGAGCAATGGGAGGAAATTAAGTGAGGAAAGAAATTAGGCTGAATATCAGAAAATTTTCTGACAGTGAGATGTATTAGACTGGGGAAAATAAGTCTCCCGATGGGCATTCCATTGCTCAAGATGTTTAGACTGGACAAAGTACTAATACATATACAACAGGGAATAATTTTGCAATGTCTGGTGCATAGACTAGAAACCAGAGACCTTTAATAGGGTAAAAAGAATTCTGCATCAAGAAAAACAAAGAAATAAATCCTTTTTTATCACTTTCACTGAATGCATGGATATGTCTGTATCTTTTATGTATGTGCATTTATACATGCATACATATGTATATAGATATTACTTGCCTTATTTTCCTGAAAATTAAAAAGGGGTTTTTTATAAAGTCTAATTTTCTTCAAAAAAGTGTAACTTCAGTTTAGTGATAATAGCTAGCTATTAAATGCAAAAGAGCTACATTTGTTAGTACTTAAATATTTTTTTTCAAATTCAAGTTCACACTTTTTGTTAACCCAGGAAAAAAAATAATCTCCTTAATTTCTTTTATTATTAAAAGGTTTCATTTTCCTGTCTGTTACAGAACCAGATAGTCTTCTGGAACTTTATGAATATTTTATGGAAGTTAACTTCGGTATATTTCTTATTCCAAAAAGAGCTGAAAAAAAGTTCAGAAATCATTAAAATGTCCCATTTTAATAATTTTTCAAATGAATGGTTAAGATAAATTATTGCTCTTCCTGCATCTAGTTGGTCTTTAATCACTGAAAGAAATGTTTCCAAGCTAAATGTTTGTGAGACTGATTACAGAAACACATTTCAACATTTCAAAAACTGTTTTTTCAAAACTCTTTAAAGTTTTTTATAAAAGTCGGGGATTAAGATTGGGATAATTCTTATTTTACCTTGGAGTGATGTCAGCTAAGTAAATAGAATACACTCTTAGAGTAGCTTCTTTCCTTGTTTTACTGAGTTATATGTGATACCATGAAATGCAAATGTAAAGTATGCTCTGGAAGCCCATGCTGTGTACTTGATTGCTGAGTATCTAGAAGGCAAACTACAAAGAAAAATATGAAAAAACATCTACATCTAACAAAGAAATCTGTGAGATGCCATTAAGCAAACAACTCCAGGACCACAGATATATACAGCTTGTTTTACTGAGCACTGTACTGATACAAGTGACAGAAAAGAGGAAGTTTCATGAATTGAGCTCACAAAGGAGAAATGAAATTACCTTCCTTGGCAAATCCTGCTATATGTATTCAGATGTGTAATATAGCTGAAATGAATTTTTTTAATCCATTTTTCAGCATTTTTCTAGACTGAAAGTAGACCTATATAGTTGACATGTCAATTCAAGGGGAAATACAGAGACCATATAGACTTTTTAGACACCTGTCCTGTCTACTACTGCCATAGTTTTTCAGCAAAGAAAAACGTCCAGGGAAAATAACATCATTGACAGATGTCCCTTCTCTATAACCATTCTGGACAACACTTTCAGCATCATGGAGTCTTACTATCAAAACATTGGTTCACCATGAGTTTTGTGAGAATTGTAATCCCCAAAGAAGCACTTCTTGAAACAAAAAAATCTGTTGCTGTTTTGAATTACAAGAGAGTAAGCAGTCTCAACATGCTAAAACTATAGGTAATAGCATGGTTTACGGTGTAAAAAGATCGGTCCACACATTGTCACAGTCCTAATTTCACCGAAATCCACCACCGCTAAAGTTGAAAGTATCTGCATAACTCTAGGAAATGTGCAGTTGGGAATTGCTATAGATATTAGTCTAAATTCTTGAGATTCAGATGCAACAGCTAGCTAACTTCCAAAGGAAATGAAATTGATGTTTAATGTTTTTCAGCTGCATTTTGATAACACTGTGGAGAGTTTAGATCTTTGTGGGTTTTTTCCTGAGTGAACTTGAAATGTTCAAGTTGTCATTACTAAGCAGTAGTAGTAACAAAAAACATTATGCCTCAAGTATTGTAACATAATCTGATTTTATACCACTGGAATGATAGACGTTCTTGGTTATGTTAGCACTAGTTCTCAAGTGATGACAACTTCAAGCTTATATCTTGTAATCTTTATTTAGATAAGTCAAATAAGTATACTGAGAAAAGACAGGATCACACCCATATCTTTATTATTTTAACACCACTTAGAGTTGAAAGATCTGCGATTTTTTTATAGTATAATTACTTTCCTAGGTAGAAACACTATTTATTTACCTTCATGGGACACTCAATATACAGTGAATGAAAAATACTGGATTTAATTAGAAGCCAGCTAGAGAAACTTGCCTTTTACTAGCGTGGCACATCATAAATCATTGAGTCTTACAGGTGTTAAAGTTATCACTAGATTTTATGATTTCAGAACAAATTTATTGTTTTACACTCTTCAGTGCTTACTATCTGCCAACAAAAGAGGAAAAAAAATATAAATATATTTCTTGGATAAGAGTATGATACAAATACCATTTCAACTGTCTGTGCAGTCCATTGTGATATAGCTAAAACTGGTTTTCACTGACCAGGTGACCTGTCTTCAACTCCCTCACTGGCAATTTTATGTTAAAAAGAACAGAGTCCTTTAAAGATATCTCAAGATCTGCCATTCAGGATACATTTTACAGGTTGTTTACCCAGATACTTCTCAAAATTTGCCTCTTGAATATTGCATTTCTTTTGCTGGCATTACCTCAGGAAATTAAGATAATTTTTTAAAAATCTATTTTAAAACAGTAAAGGATGCTTTTAAATAGAATAAGATTTTTGCTTCTTTCCATGCTACATTTTAACTTTCTATTTTAAGAAAATTGGTACTTATTATTTACTAATTAAAACACTTTAAAACAAATTAAAATCATATAAGACTTTTTAGTTATCCTTTGATTTGCCTCCTTTAAGTATATAATCTGAAACATTTTACAGGCTCATGAAAAAGGTTTGAATGACAGCTAGTATACAACAGAGCTTCACTGTATACAGAAAACATTGATAGGATATATGATATAATTCCATCATGTCATATCATCATGGTTGATGTGATGCAACCTGATTATCCAAAACTAACTTTGTGATTATCTTTGGTCCAGAGAAAATTGATGCCCTTTCTTTAATTTCATTTCTGATCTTTTCAGACTTCCTAGAATTCAGGAGCTCTAGTTCCAGAACAGGTGATGTAACTGAAGAACACTTTCTAGTGACAAGGTGTAATGTCTTTAAAGCTTGTGAGGTTCCCTTATCCTTGATATCTGTAGGCCAATGAAGTCCTTGGGTCTGTCATGGACTTTCAGTCATCGTGAGTCTCAGTAGCCATATATGGTATTACTACAGTAAGGACTGGTGTATGCTGTTGATTTCTGTTTCTATATCTGGACCTCCTGGATCCATGGTCATACTCCAAAATGTGTTCAGTGAAGATATGAAGTGGACAGAAATTCTTCACACTGAAAAAATACAATTTAGATGTGCTTGCTTTGAGATAATTTTAAGTTAACAGAGAATTAAAATGAGTAATTTTAATTGCTACAGCTGAGCTATTTGAACCTACACTAGTGGAACAAATAAGCTGCTTTGCAGACGTTCATCACATTTATTTTGTTGTACAGAGTCATTGCAGGTGTTGGAGAGTTTCAAGGGTTTAGCCAAGTCAAAAAAAGAGTTAACTTGTCTGACTGCTACATCAGACTCAGTTTATTTACTTAGATTAGTGAAGCTGAGTTAGAAAAACACTCTTCTTTTGCTACAGACTTGCCCTTTCTCTGTTTCCTTAAGTGAAGTTATTTTCAAAGGTTTATGGAGTTCAGAAAAAAGTTTGAATGTGCAAACAACAAAACCTTTTAAAAAAGACAGTGAAAAATAAAACCCTGCAGCTGCTGCTGTGCAGGATGTTATGAATTCAATGAGCCTGAATGGGTTAGCTCTTGAAAAAGCAGCAGTCTATCATGCAGTTTTTCAGTCACACCTGGTGACCAACATTTTGGCAGGACCTGAGCTCTGTTCCAATGACAGCAAATGGTTTGTTTTAATAACCAAATGACAATGACAGTCTCTGGATTTTTTTTTTTTTTTTAATTTTTATTTTCAAGCTTCTCATAAGGAGTTTCTCAAGAATTAAAATTATAAACATCATAAACAGGCAGACTTCTTAGAAAACATACAACAAACATGGTATAATATCAGTTTAGTACTTAAATTATCTTATTTATATGCTACAAGGTTTCAAGGGTTTGTAATGTTTTTCTGTTGATACAGTATCTGTAGAAAAGGTGCTGCATATAGGCACTGGCGAATTTTATGCATTCAAACATACCACAGCAAAAAATAACTAAAGAATTCACACATATTTTGCCGTGGACAAAGGCAGTTTATATTAATCTCTTCTCTCTCTTCTATTACAGTATTATTAAGGTGCTGTGCATTCTTGAGCTGTCATAAAATTTTCTGCAGAACTTATCCCTTCAGGTGAAATGCTAACCAGCATTTTGGATTTTTTTTTTTTCGGGGGGGGGTGATTTTGGGTGATGCCTCTTTTTCTTTTCTTTTCTTTTCTTTTCTTTTCTTTTCTTTTCTTTTCTTTTCTCTTTTCTTTTCTTTTCTTTTCTTTTCTTTTCTTTTCTTTTCTTTTCTTTTCTTTTCTTTTCTTTTCTTTTCTTTTCTTTTCTTTTCTTTTCTTTTCTTTTCTTTTCTTTTCTTTTCTCTTTTCTTTTCTTTTTTCTTTTTTCTTTTTTCTTTTTTCTCCTTTCTCCTTTCCTTTCCTTTCCTTTCCTTTCCTTTCCTTTCCTTTCCTTTCCTTTCCTTTCCTTTCCTTTCCTTTCCTTTCCTTTCCTTTCCTTTCCTTTCCTTTCCTTTCCTTTCCTTTCCTTTCCTTTCCTTTCCTTTCCTTTCCTTCCCTTCCCTTCCCTTCCCTTCCCTTCCCTTCCCTTCCCTTCCCTTCCCTTCCCTTCCCTTCCCTTCCCTTCTTTTTTCTTTTTTTTTTTTTACCCTTTGACACTTTGTCTAAAAAACATGAACCAAGTGCAATGGAGTGTCATCATTCTGAATTTCCAGACAGACTTTAAGAATAGTTTTAAGATCATGTCACTCAAAATGTCAGAAACTGTAATACCATACTCACAGAATTTGGCATCTTTTCAATACATTATAGAATTCAACACTTTAAAGAGGGAAATAGCCATTCTGCAACAGTAAGACATCTGACACTATATATTTTCTTTGTCTACTGGGACAGTCCTGTAGGTGTGTTTTCTTTTTCATATGGTTATGCTGTTGACAAGGTGGTGGTAGTTACAAATGTTGTCGTAACGCACTGCATTCTCCCTGGGGAAGACAAGAAATTTCTATTTGAAGACCACACACTCCTGAAACTATCAAATATATCCTCAGTGATTTGAAATGGTTGTACCTGCCACCTCATGGAGGGATTGTTTACCCCAGGGGCACATGCAACCCTGGGAGCAAATGCTGTCATCTCAATGGAGACTGCCAATGAGGGGTAGCAGCCTGGCTTGTGCCTGGTTGAACTGACTTACAGCACTAAGCCTAGACTTGGTTAACATACCCAGTTTGCATACCATGCATCTTAAAATTACCGAAGATATGGATCTATGTTTTCCTACAATAGTTTGTCCTTTTTGTCCTTTCAACATAATGACTTTACTGCTGAGACCTAATTTTAAACTTTCTTCTCTTAGATATTCCCTTATTTATTTTTCTTCTGGAGATATCTAGGACTTAAAGTATGAATTATTAAACTTAATGTTTTTTTTTCCTCTGGAGCTCTTGATGGGTTCTGTACCTTCTACAATCAACACAGTGTGAGAGCCTGTAATATTATTTTCCCAAGGATTGTCCTTCAAAGACGAAGGAAGATGCTTTCATATCTTTCTCTTTTTTTTCTGCTGAACTGAAATAAACTTGGTGGCAGAGATGAGGAAGGCAAGTGAGTTAATGAAATATACCTCTATTTATTTCTGGGTTACTAGAAGTGTTTATTTAATACTTGTTAATATTAATTCTGTATAGATTTGGAATAACTCTATATACTGCAACTAATGGAGCTGAAGCATTTTTAGAAGAAGTCTTAAATGCCTTCATCCCATCTAATTTGTAGAATGAGTAATTTTTTACTGTACAGAGATATTACAGCTCAGATTCATTGCACTTAAGTTTATCTCTTTCCTACACATAAAAATTATAACAATGTCTGCCTTGTGCCACTTATTTAGTCAGGAGTTCCTGACTGTCCTTTAGTTCATCTAAGTTCCTTATTGCCACTCTAGAGCTGCCTCCTTTTTCCCATGCACATTTCCAAAGTATCATGCGATAAATCTAAATATGTCACTTCCTCTATATGTATCCTTTTTATTCACATTATTATCAACTTTTATATATGTGCACAGAACAGTGAAGGGCTGTGAACCTTATGTGAGTGCACTTACATTGGTGAAGGGTCTGAAATTTCTTCTGCTTTTGCCATGAATTTTGGAACCTCTACCCTGTTGCTTTTCATGTTGCAGCCCAGGGTAGCTCTATAGCCATACATCTGGAACAAAGGACATTTTGCTTTTGGTTTTAGGTTGAAACCTTGAAACTTTGTGATTTTTTAGGTGAGTTTGATTTCTTGAGAGTTTGTCCAAACTTAGTCAAACTTAGTTTCAGAGGTATAAAACTGAAAAAAAAAAATGTGAAGCATGTGAACTGAACCTACTGAATTCTATATCCTTTATGTCTTCAAAGGAAAAAGATGATAGCGTACTTTATTGTAGAAAGAAAATAAATTCATTAGGAACTGGTAAAAAATTGTCTTTGATATGCAAAATGATGTGATTACCTGTGATATAAGGATACTAAATTCAGATCTGGGAATTCTTTTACATGCTTCAGTTCCTCTCTTCATATATTTACTATAACCAGAAGTTAAACATAGTAAAAGCTAGATTCTCCAGTATTCAAAGTTGTCTCGTTTTTTGGAAACTGTGAAGCCTGAAGGATGGAAGTCCAAAAATTTGTCAATTTCTTGGTTCAGAAAGTTGTAAACAAATGGAGATTCATTTCTTTGACACATAGAAAATATATATTTAAATAAAATTTAAAGGACAATATGACCTTTTTTTAGCTTCCTTCTCTGCATTTTTTCTTTATGTTTATTAACGTGAATGAAATTGACTAGAAAAGGGTGAAAACAGAACATTGGAATTCAAGAAAGCCTCAGTCTCCAAAGTGTGACTCTTATTTTTATATGAAAAAACAATTTTTATAAGTTTGCTGTGCCCAATTATTCCATATGTCAAGCAACACAGGATGGTGATGGCTGCTAAGAAAAAAAAAAATATAGGTTTAGTGACAGCTGACAAGATGGGTAGCATTGGAAGTAAAAGTTTTATTTCAGGAACTTAAACACATGAAACTAATATTCCACCTTCTATGGAACTAATATTCTTTGTTTATGATTAATTTACTTTAACATAAATAAATCTGTTTGTATTTCTCATTGCACTATATAGTCCAAATTTTTAAGTGGAACATATACAATACCGAGGCACTTTGGGATGGGTGAATTTTATATTGAGATTCTCTTCAATAAAGCTACCAAAGTTTGATATTAAAAGGATTCAAAGTGATTTAGGCATGCCTCCTTAATTTTTAATATAACAAAATTTTTAAATTTGGTGCAACAAAAAACCTTCAGAGCACTAAAGGCTGATTTCAGATTTGAAATATATATGTGCCTTTTCATAGCTACTATTGGACCTGCAAAGTAAATATTTTCCCTATAGGGCTTTGACATATGAGGCCTTGTCTACCTCTTGATCTGCAGCACTCTTTGATGCTCTTTACAGGGTACATGGTCCTTGAAGTGAATATCTTGTAAAAGTATGATTCTGTTTGCTTCATCTTACAGAGAAGAGATACCACAAAATCCCATCATTTTCTAGGATACATCAGTTGCTTGTAAATGAAAAATACGGTCTAGGGGAAATACTGGTTCATCCTTCTATTTCATTTGAATAAGATGTTATCTATTGTACAGTGTATTTGAAACCACTCGATCCCCCCCAAAAACCAAGAAAGATACTTTGTGTAAATTCCATGTTCATTTAAAGAAGAAATATTTGAAATGTTTGAATTTTTCTCTAGGTGTCTAGTAGACTTGTGTAAATTAAGGAATCATATCTATCTACAGCTGTGGAATCAAATTTATGCGTTTTCTTTATAATAAAGACAAGACTATCAGAGATCTTAAAATTTCTTAGGTAAATTCAACTATTGAAGGACTGTACAAGTCTCTCCTCATTTTATGCAAAACATTTAATCTCTTCTAATTAATCTCCCATTGCCAGTAAATATGAATTCATTAGCTTGCATTGTTTTCTCAAATTTCTTCCCTAATTACTGAAAGTAGATGGTGACACTCATAGGAACACAGACTTTGCCAGCCCTAGGCTGTAATGGGATTCATCTTCACACTGGTAACTGCAGTGAGACTACTTACATTATTAGAATTTGTGCTCTAGCACCACTGAGTTATGAAACTAGTGGAAAAGTACTGGTGTATATGTGTACACAAATCTCTCTTACCTCTACAGTGTTATTTCTTTCTTTATTTGTTGTGCTACTGTGTAGCAGGTAGTGTTCTGGTGTAGCGGAAGTTTTCATTATGTGAAATTCTGCACAAAGGCAGAAGTATAGTCTCATCCCAAACAAGGGAGAGCAGAAGGAACCAATGGGAATATTAGAAAGCAGAATGACTTTGGTTAGCATGAAATGTAGTGGCCTCTGTGCAGCAGCTCATCAATTTTGTTTAAAGCATCACAGCAGCAAAAGTTCTAAAGAAGAGATTTGAAGAAGTAGCCTTTTCAGAGTATTTGCAGCATGAGAGATAGCACATGATATGTTCTGTTGGTAAGTATCCTGCTTTGATCTAGAATCCAGCAAATCTTTTTTACATTTAATATTCTTTTAATGTTCTTTTGCATTTTTTATTGTGCTAAATTATTTTCTGACAGAATATTCATTGGGATTCTTGCATAATTTAATTAACAGCAATAAAATAAAATTGCCACAATCAATGTATTTCTATAATTTAATTCAATCCACCACCTATTTTGAAAAATACAAAGATTTCCTTTCTTTGATTTTTTTTCCCCAAATTGCTAGCAGAACCCATGTAAAATCACACTCCAGAAAATATTGAGAGGAAAACAAAAGCCAAAACATCTAGTGAGCCCTGTAGGTCATGGAGAGATATCTTTCTTGACACATTCATATACGGAGACTTTATTTGCCAGCCTTAATTCATTTACAAGGAAATAAAATGTGAAACTTCAGTAGTTTCTTGTAGAAGAGGTCTGTTTGTTCAAGAACACTATTAGACTATTGATGAAGCTATGCCTTTGCTTAATGGAGGATAAGAAATTTAAACCAGACATAAAACTACATTCTTCTGTCTTTTATCAAGGTGGGTGTCCATGGGTCTTTAAACTTTGAGCTTTCAGAAATAACAATACCAATGAAGCAGTTGTAATGTGCAGCTCTTTGTGAGATTTCAGTTCTGATTGCTGTAAAGTTATCAAGAAAAAGAGCAGTAAAAAGACAGTTTAAAAAGCAAACAAGCCTCTAATGTTAGAATACCTGCTATTTATTATCTCCCTTGTATGCAAAGACATAGAACCCTGCTTCTTGCTGTGTAGAAACATAAATATCAGCCTGTAGGGTCTTGCTGATGAAGCAAATGCTGCATTGTCTCCTCTCAGCAGGATATCAAATCACACGAGCAGAATTTCTTTAGCAGTTGATAACAATGTGACATTTTTTATCTGCTTTGGGTTCTGAGTCTCCATGAATGAAGTAGATATGGGTGATCTAATAGATACAATTAGAAACATGCAGCCCTTTTGCTCAACCTCAGCTCTTGTTTTAAACTGGAACCAAATGTGAGCTGAACTTATCTTGGAAGCTGTTGGTTATTTTGAAAGAATTTGTTTCACTTTTTTTAGGATAGCAGCTCAATTTGCAAATAGAAGTAGAAATCCCATGAAAAATTATAATTATCAGGGATGTATGTTGCAAGTTTGAAGACACTGAAGAAGTTGATGTGCATCCAACACCTATCACAATGCTTCCTCCCTTGAAGACTTCTTCATTATTATCATGAAAATAGATTTTATTTTCCATGTCTACTCTTGGGCAAAGATTACTGGGAAAGCTGAATATAATCCTTATCTCTTAAATTCAGGAATCTATTTCCAATAAAGACTAATTTCAGCAGCCATAATCTATGGTCCAAGAAATCTCAAAATAAGAAGCAATGAAACCACTAGCGCTTGAGAAATATTTGTTCCTTTATATAACCAATCAAAGGTTAGCATGTTAATGAACTTTCCCAAATTTTTGCTGTTCAACATTCTATAATAATTTAATTGTTGGATTAACAAGCACAAGCTATATAGTGAAATTACATAGCATTAACGTCCTTGACATGGAAACTATAGAATATATTCAACACAAGGTCTATCTGTCATGATCTGTCTTACCACTGCTTAGATTGGAAGTTGCTCATGGTGATAATACTAGTGGTTGTCTAACTGAATAAACTTAGAGTATATTTGACCTTGTACCGGGTCTGGCTGAGCCAGAATTGGTTTTCCCCTGTAGCAGCCCTCATGGTGCTGTGTTTTATGTTGGGAGCTGGCAGGGTGTTGATAGCACACTGGTGTTGTGGCTACTGCTGAGTAGTGCTTACACAGCACCAAGGCTCTTTCTGACATTTCCCCCCACAGTGGGATGGGGTGGGCAAGATCTTGGGAGGGGACACAACCAGGACAGCTGACCCGAACTGACCAAAGGGATATTCCAGACCATATGACGTCTGCTCAGTATAAAGCTGGGAGAAAGGAGGAAGGGGGGGGGAGTCACCCTTGGTCCTCCGAGGCAACCACTACGCGTATTGGAGCCATGCTTCCTGAGAAGGCCCGACATCGCCTGTTCATGGGAAGTAGAGAACAAATCTGTTTTCTTTTTTTTTGCTTCCGCGCGCAGACCTTTGCTTCGCTTTGCTTATATTAAAACTGCTGTTGTTTTACCTACAAGGGTTGTTTCTTTTTTTTTCCTATCTTATTTTCTTTCCCCTCTTTGCCCTGTTGAGAAAAAAAGGGGAAAGGGGGGGGAAGTGATAGAGTGACTTGGTGGGTACCTGGCATTTAGCCAAGGTCAAACCACCACAGACCTTTATTAAATTTCTGCAGAAAAAAGCTACAGCAGAATCTTTGAGTAGACCAAGCAAATGTAACACTTTTAAAGCAAAACAAAGGTTCTGATCGGATAGTACAAAACATTCAAACATGGACTCGTGTTTTCTAGATTGATGACTGGCTTTGCAGCTGGCTGGAGTGAACATGTAGTTGATACGGTATGCAGCTGAGGTGTTGCACTGGTTATTTTTCAAGGCTGTCCTGCAAGGAAGTAAAACTAATTTCTTGTGCACTACAGTCACATCAAAAAGTTGTTGCACCAAAACAATGCACAGTATTTCAGTATTCACCAGCAAATGAAGTGTCAATATATTTTTAAAGAAACATTAATATTCAATCCACACATATGTTTTATTATTATAGGCAATTGACACAATTCAGCATTTATACCTCATTATATTTAGTTGTAAATTAAAGTAGCATTAAGAAATATTTTTTTTTTCACTTTATCAAACCCAAAAATGTGAGTCAAGAAACAATTTTTCTGAGCAGAAATGTCAAGGGACATTTTAAACCATGTTTTTAAAGGCAAGATGCTAAAGTAATTCTAGCAAACCTGTTTGAAATCTGACACTTTTTAAAAAATACTGAAAAAATTTTGGTGCTATTCTAGCACAGATCAAGGGGAACGTCTCGTGACCAAGGGAGCCTATTGAAGAAGTCTTTTTACTCCATCTCAGGGGGCATCATGCTCATAGGCTCTCATCTTGCTGGGGGACTTCAACCACCCTGACATCTGCTGGAAAAGTAGCACAGCGAGCTGCAGGCAACTAGGAGAATCCTGGAGTGCATTGAAGATAACTTCTTAAGCTGGGTAATAGACAGTCCTACCAGAGGGAACGCAATGCTGGAACTGATGATCACCAATTCAAGTGAACTAATCAGAGACATCAAGACAGGACGCAGCCTGGGCTGCAGTGATCATGCACTGGTGAAGTTCACAGTCCTGAGGGATATGGGTCAGGCAAAGAACAAAGTCAGGACCCTGAATTTTAGGAAAGCAGAACTACCAGCAGTTCAAGGAGTTAGTGTTACAGAGGCTCTCAAATAAACCACCAACCACCAAAAATTAAAAATTTATTATGAACACAATTAACTAGCTCTCCATAAATTACAGGTTCAAATGTCTGTGAGGGGAGAACAGAACAACTTTCTGGGGTTTAACAGCAACCTAAAACACTTTACAAAGCCTCACTCCCTAGGGTTTAATGACAACCCAAAGCGCTCTATCACGCACCGAACAAGTGAGGGCTCTCAACCTCAAGGACCTGCTCAGGGCAGCGTCCTGACCCAAGTCACCCCAAGGAGTTTCTGATTTCTGATCAGATTTATACTAAAAAAAAAAAAAGAAATTATTTGTTACCGAAAGAACAGTAATTCACAGTAATTGACAGCTGTGCAACTAGGAAAATAACATATTACAGGTCTTATTGTTAAAAGTACTTACTAGGAAAGTACTTAAAGGCCAATGAAGAGTAGAACTACATTATGCCAGGCAATCGAAGATAAATTCCTTTCATACAGTATTCATCACAAATTAGCAAGAACTACACAGCATGTGGGGGGTTCTTAATAGCGCCAAGACAGAACAATGGCAGAAAGAATTAAGTAAACTCCCATTTGTTTTTTTTAAGATGTACTTGTTAATGAAAGCTAAAATTCATGAAAAAAGCAGGGAAAGGGAAGAGCAGAGTTGTGAGTATGAAATAGATAAAAAGAAAGTCCAGTGAAGTAAAAATAAATGAAGAGGGTGTAGATTGAGAGGAAGAGAGAGTTTCTAGCAAGCATCTTGAAGGCCTTATTAGAGGATGCCTTTCAGAACTTCAGGGAGTTCTCTGACTACCCAGACAATATTAGAGTTGCTCCTTATGCAGCAGCTCCTCACACAGGCCTAAAATTAATCTGTACTAACATTCACAATAGCAAAAGATAGTGCTGAATATTGTCAACTATGTGATGTGATATCGAAGATGTATTTGTGGCTTTCAAAAGAACCGTGTTGTATAAGTGAATAATATATGTCATTTATTCCTTCTCTAGTTTACTATGTTGGGTAGGCACTTTCAGGTTTTGTTTATTTTTTTCTTTGACCTTTTATGCACCAATTCTATTTTGCCATAGAACCACACTATCTAAGGTCGCTTGTTATAGCAATGAATGAGAGCAAGAAAAAGTGCTTGTTTATGGCACTATAGATTTTCCCTTTTTAAAAAAAATGCCTTGTCTCTTGTACTTCTGAGGTTTTGAGTTAAAAAAAAAATCTAATGTTCTGGATTCAAGAAGAACAAAAAAAAAAATTTTTTTTATTCAGCTCCAGAACATGATCAGGCAATCTTTCTTCAAGTCCATTCTCCTTTCTTTCCGTTCCTAATTATGAATATAAAAGAATGTCTTCATTTGTGTTCCTTCTGTTAGATAACAGTAGAAGTGTAATCAAATTGAGGATTCAGTTAAAGCAATCCCAGAAGTAAAATCTTTAAAGAGGGCTTTAAGTTCATAAAGTCTGGGATAATTCAGGAAAACTTTGATATAAGTTTTATGTAATACAGACTATTTTCAAGGTTCAATTTTTTCCTCTTTTTAGAAAGAAAGTAAGTGTTGGAATTATTGTATCATGGTACAAGGTTTAAAACTGCATATTATGTACTGCATACACACAATGTTTTCTCTAATAAATACAGATTAGAAGTAGACTCTTCATAATAAATCTAATAAATCACCTGAACAGCATCACAACTGACATGTCTTATAGTCATTATGTGTAATTGGCTAATGGTGTATTTATTCTTGTGTTATTGGATCACCCTCAGGGATAATTCCGGTAAGTTTTGAATCTCCAGAAGGATTTCTCTGCAGAGGTAAATTATTATTTTTTAAAGAACACTAACTAATTACTTTAATTTAAATTCACTTCTAAAGCTATCAGTCTGTCTTGAGATCTCACTGCATCTTCAAGAAGTGATAAATTTGATGTTCTCTGATACCTTGAATTTCCCCCTTGAGCCAAGAAAGGTGATGAGAAAAGGAAATGAAGTCCCAAAATCCAAAGTTCATGAAACATGCAGTATTAAAAACATATGTGGCATATACAAAGAGGATCTCAGCCAGTGCCCTCTGGTTGTGTGTGACTATAATGACTAAAATTCTTGTTCTCAGGGAAAAGAAACAACTTAATATACTCAAAGCATAGAAGACTTTTCTGCAAGTGTGGAAGATGATAGCAGATACTGAGATTCTATTGCCTAGTGATTCTCAGAAAGAGTATAGAAGCAGTATAAAACTATAACCTTTTAACACCATCTTATAACAAACAAAACAGATTGGTACATAGTCCTAAGGATTTTTTTTCCCACTCTCCAAACAGGTCTTTATTTTATCTATGGATTTGCAGATGTATATTTGAATATATTTTCCTCATTTCTTATCCAAATTTTCTGAAATTTTTAAAAGGAATTGATCTAATGAGGAACTTGCAATTTATGAACTCATGTTTACTGGGCAATAGACAAACAAACTAAAAAAAAAAAAAAAAAAGAAAGAAAACCCTAAAAAACCTTTTTGTAGTTAAATCAAAAAGAAAAGAAAAAGAAAATAGATCTATACCTTCTGAAGACTTTTCATAAAACTAGGTGCTTCGTAATTAATCTTCATTTAGTTTCAGAGTAATGATTAATAAGATAGAAGAAAATATATTTAGATTAAATATTTAGAAAAAAATCTTTAGAACCATGACATTAAGCTTTGGAATTACTGGTTTCCGTTAATTAATTTCCTTCAGTTTCTGGTTTCAGAGTGTTTTATTGGACATGTGTAGCCTTTCTGTAGATTTTATTTGTAAGTAAGCAGCAAAACTCATAGTAAGTGGACCACATGTTCCAAACTGATTTGAGGATCTCTTTATCTTTGAAAGTTATTTTCCTTCCTCTTCATAAAGGCTAACTAATTCAGTTTGGGATTAAATGATCATGAGAAGAAAACAATTTAATAAAACAGGCTGATGTAGTTTTATTGCATTGAAATTGTTATTCAGTAAAATAGGGGAGTTGTCCTAGAAAACCTTTTGCTTTCTATTCAGTTCCACATTGACAAGTGACCGCTGTGTCTATCTTGTCTCTCTCTATTTAGGCAGTTTGAACAGTGTGATGTAAATGCTTGAGTTATTGGAATGTCACTTGACCTCAGTGGAGTTGATAGAGGTTTTGTTTCTGGGTTTTGGGGTGAAAGTTGGAATGTCATCAGCTGGAGGAATATAAACCGAAAAGGTAAAATAGCATTTTCCATTTCTTTCAATAAAAAGACAAGTAATCAAGGAATTAATATGGACAAAAAGCTTCCAACATGGGTTGTAAAGATGAATCAAAACCTTTACCACTTAAAAGAAAAGAATTTCCTATATGACCTGGAAAATAAGGCTGATAAGAACAGGACAGGAATCGGGTTTTTTAAAGCAACTCTTTTTTGGACTTTAACAAGGTAAAGAGCGTGATTATTAGAAACTAAGTGAAGGTAGCAAAATGTCCAATGGAACAAGAAAAAATACCATGAATTTCTCTGACTCCTCTTTGATAATAAATGCATAAAACAATATTTAATAAGAATGGTTTTGGAATCGTTAAATTATTAGCATATAGAGAATTGAGCTGGCAAAAAATCAGCATATAAAACAGCACATAGTCCTAACAATGTAACAACCTAACAACCTACCTCAGTAATGGTGCTTGATCACTGCAGGGTTGAAAAAATGAGAAGTAATTATTCACAACACTGTTGAACCAGATAGTCTCTTGAGAAAGTTATGCTAGTAGAGAATTTGGCCCACAAATTTGGTTTTGCTCTTGTTGGTGCATGGAATTATTCTGTTCTTGAAATATCTCTTTGTGATTCCCACAGTGCTAGTCTTTTGATACTCTTTTTTCAGCAGGCTGAAAATCTGATACTCTATGGTGATGACTGGGATTTTTAAAGACTGAGAGAAGCTGGCTGCTTATTTAAAGCCAGTGGTACTTGGACACGTGCCCTTCTTAGGCTCCTATTAGCTTCACCTTGTCATGCAATGAAATGCTGTGTCAAGATACCTTATGTCACCTGATCCAGGAGGACAGATTTATGTTAGACTAATGTATCAACTGGACTGGGATGAAGGCGGTTAATGGAACTACACTTCCATTGTTGTAGTCAGCTCCCATGCCACTTGATCAGATGTCATTGGGACAAGCTCACAGAGCTCACAGGCTAACTTTGCCTTAAGACAGTATTTTGAATAATTCATGTATGGTTTTGAGTAATACTACATATTATAATCTATGGATAGATTCAGAACTGTTTTGAAGCTGATCCCAGAAATTAACAGTGCAATGAAGAAGCAACTGGTACATTACACTTTGGTTGGGATAAAAAACACCAGACACAATTAAGTTCCTCTAGCTCAAGATTAATGAAAATCCCTAGTTCTTGAACAAATTTTAATTTTAAAAAGAGTTCCAAAAGAAGTACATTCACTAGTTTGTTTGTTTGTTTGTTTTTTCATCTCTATTGATAGAACTTTCTGACTTCATTCTATGCTGGACAGAAAAGCTTTGTCTATTGAAAGATCAGGTAGTTGCAGTGTATAAAACATACTCCTACATAAATCAGGAAAGATGTTTGAAACTTTATCAGTACATTAAGAGCAGCAAAAATATTCCAGGTTAATTACTGTTGCAATGCCGCATATATTTTTAGGGTTTTTTTCACTTTAGTGATGCAGAACTGTGGAGGTGTATTCCTATTCTGATATACCCTACAACTTGCCTCTTCAAATGGAGAAAAATAATTGAAGGCCATGTAATGTAAAATTACTGTTCATGTAGACTGTCTATCTCTCATGTCTAGGAACTAAGGAAATCATCATTGAAAGCAAACTTCAACAAATGTGAATGGCAGACCAGATTTACATATTTGAAACACCTTTTCTGTTCTTTCTCTACAGTCTCTCTTGCACACACTAGAACAATATTAATCAAATTTATTTTAGATGTCTAACTAACCCTGACTTTTTCTATTTCCAATATATTTCCCTGTACTAACAAATACCAAACAAAACATTAGCACCTTGATTCACTTGTTTCTAGATGATCTATGGTGCAATTTATAAGACTTTACTTTTTTTTTTTTTCCCTGTAAGCACTGTAAACAACTCAATTTTTTGAATAAACTTCACAGATAATATATCCAGCTTTGATTTATTTTATGAAGGCTTTGCAGAAGAAAAACATACCTAAGAAGTACAGGAAAAAGGAGGAATTTGTACAATAATAACCAAGTCATGACTTTTCCACACCACTGTAATTTCTTGTTTTAATAAAGAAGTGAAATTACAACAGAATTGTTTGTTCTTACTTGTACTGCTCTTTTCAGTTCAGTTCACTGTATAAAATGATGCCATAAAATGATAACTCAAATCATATTTACGCTTTTTCTGCTGAGATGGCAGTTTTTATACACTTAGTTTCAACATTTTCCCCATACTCCTTCCTTGTCCAAATGAGGGTTGTGGTTGTCTAGTTCTGATTTTAAGGAGAGGCTGGACCATGGCATGTGGATATGTCTAGATGGATTTCTGCACAATGTTTAGAACTCCTACTCTGTTTTTTTTCTTAAAGTCTAGTCCAAAGTTAACAGGATTTCTTCAGAAATTAAGAAAACTTAAGCATGTGTTTGAACTGAGGAAGAAATTTATGTTACCATCATTAAGAAAATTAAATTATAGTGAGGTCCTTTTCCCTCTGGTATTTTGTGAGAAGCAACTGACTGGTCCAGTGGTATTTTAGTTCTTTCTATGACAGACAACTGATATCCCTGAAGTGTGAATAAGAGCTCAGAAAGATGCTAGGATATAATACTATAAATTAATAGGCATATTTGGGTATTTTACTCTAGATTTAATTTGTCTGCTAAACAAAAGCACTCTGCACTCTCACACAGTGAAGGGACCTTAGATGCTTCTCAGCAAGTCAGTACATTCTTAATAGGGAGAGAAAATTCTGTAAAGACTGACTCTTAAAAAGTGAATTATTCCAACAGTCTATATCTAAATCAGATCCATTCTTGATTTGTTCCTAGATTTGTGTAAGCCTACTAAAAGTAGAAGTGATAGAAGGAACCAAAGAATCTTAAGACTTTTGAGAGGGAAAGGGATAGGGATAGGGATAGGGAAAGGGAAAGGGAAAGGGAAAGGGAAAGGGAAAGGGAAAGGGAAAGGGAAAGGGAAAGGGAAAGGGAAGAGAAGGTAAACTCACAAAGTCACACCTGGAATGACTGAGAGATAATAAGCATTAGAACTGTCAAAGTGCATTTTTTTCATTCTTGTTCTTATTTATGCTGAATTCAGTGATATTGGATGCTAGATAGATGCACCTCTCTACTTGACTATAAAGTTGTAATCAGTGCATGAACTGAGATTATTCTTATCCTCTCCTCCAAACATTGTCTTTGAGTTTCCCAAGTCCAAAGATGCTGTGTCATTCTCCTAAGCAAAGAAAGAAGCAGAGATATTTGTAAGAGGACAGCTTGTAAATTCCCAAGAAATTGCTGGGCATCATAATATTATCAAGGAAGTAGTGTAGTGTAAGTTCACTTTGGCACTCAGTCAGATGCTTTTTACTTTGAGACATGGCTTCATACTAGCCTTAGTGAATCACAAATGTCAGGACTGTGCTACAGTACAGCTTTCCTGCCTTTCTAAACATTGTCCTGTGCTAATCTGTCTGGCACATCTGGTAATTTTCAAAAGCAGAAGTAAAAAGGCAATTCTATGTAGCAAAAACTGTGAGAAAGAAGTTCAGAAGCAGCATCCTTCTTTTTACAGACAGAGAAAATTACTAGAGCGCAGTTGGTATTTTTCACTATTGAGAACATACAACAGCTTAGTTTCACCAAGGCTAATTGATTTTCACAGCTGGTGCATGAAAGGCTAAAGATGATATGAAATTTGAAAAGGACCCTTGTCTATCCCCTGAAGCTTCTGGTATCTGTGGAGACAACAAAAACTCTTTGGATATGGAGATAGTAAAATACCCAAGAATAACTTCAGGTTAAGGGATGTTTAAGGTATTTATTGATCTGCCATGCTGCAGATAGTTACAAGAAACCATATCCTTTCTCTTAAGAGACTCTCACATCTCTCTCACATATTTACTTTCATTGTGATACCAAAAAGTTGAATAGGTTTATGTCACATGTGACAATTGTCTACAGAATGTAACATCTTACTGAATAAGCATGTTTTGTTATTCATTACAGGCAAAACAGATCATATAGCTGAGACAAGTCTGCTATAGCTGATCCATCATCAAGGGGAGGGTTTGTCTGAAAAAAGAAAAGATCTTTCCACTGTGGAAGGGATTAATCAAGCGCTCCTGTAAAAGTCATTCTTTCATAGCAGTTAATCTTGTTCAGTATATCAGATTTCTTCCTGTGTGGTCAAACTTCCTCACCACTGATAAACAAATCAGTGGGATGCACACATTAAGACTCTTGGGGTTTAAGCATGTACCCCAATCTATTACTGAATACTAAAGAGATTTTTGATTGCCTTTAGTTACTTAAAATCAATTCTCTCTTGGTCCATGTGATATCAGCTTTGTATTGGATGTATACATAATGGCTTAAAAATATTTTATCTGTTAATTTATAAAAAAGGAAGATCACATCCCAAACTGCCATGATGTCTCCAGCTTGTAGCTTTGCATGTCATGGCTTTGCATGAAGAATATATTTTAACAAGGTCTAATCTGCCGCACTTGACTTGCTGGTAAATAACTCATACTTAATCTTATCCTTTCTCCCTTGGGAATTCATTAGTATGTTTCATCATGAACTATTTCCTACTTTGAACCTTACTTTCCATAACCATTTAATATATTAATTAATACACACACTTCATGCAAACATCTATGTCAAGTAAGTTCATATAGTTGTTACAGGCTACTTATTGAAACCAAGCATAATGGTAATTGATGATTTTGGGTGAGAATAGATTTTGAAAGACTGGTTAAGAAGACTTTTCTCTGAAATACACTGCTATACTAGTATAAAAAAATGACCCAGCACCATAGGTTAATTTTTGATGGCAGTGAGAGAGCTCTATATGATGTGATATTTGGATTTTGGAATTTTGAGATGGCAGAGATACAAGTGGTCCCATGAAGCTATGAGCAGCTTTGAATACAAAATCCATAAAACCCCAAACTATAATGGATGAAGTAAATGAGATCTGAAAAAAATCCACATTTTGACATATGACAAATCACTACCAAGAGATAAATTAGAGGAAGGGTGTCAACATTTAGACAAGAGTTTATAAAACATCCAATAACCAAAATGTACCAATTATTTTCTCATAGAAATGAGACATGTAACATGAATTGGCCATACATGCTGATCTTCTATCCAGATGTTTTACCTATGAGTGGCAGAAATTCAGATACTCCTTTACCAACCCCTTTTTTTGACATTGTAGGCAAATGTGGCTAAACCTCTTCTGTGAGGTCTTTATAGCTGACTTCTCTTTCTCTTAGACAAAAGGATCAGATGTAGTTTGATGGTGGCCATGTCAGGAATTCTGAGCATAATGTTAAAATTTAGCTTGGATTACACCTCCCAGAACCCAGCCTGAATGTGTGTGAGATTAACTGCCATCTGGGGACTATTCCAGATGAAATCGAGGAGGCTAATTGCAATACCTAAGTTAAAATTTACAATAAAAATGGCTTGAAGGAATTTGAGCTAATAAGTTGGCTGGCACCTTTGTAATAAGGAGTCCTGTATTCAGTCAGTGCTCCCCCAAGTTCACCTCACTCACATCGGGTTTGATCCCTAGTAAAGACCAGTAACATACGGACTCATCATATCAGGGATAACAAAAATTTTATATCCTGTTGCTATGGGAGATAAGGGGAAAGTCTCAGAAATGCATTTAGATTAAAGGGAAGAAGATAGAAGCGGAGAAATCTTGTATCAGGGATATAGTTTTTGTATCGGCAAATAACTGAAACAGTTTCTTCTTTCTCTGAGAGACAGTGGCAGGGCAACAGGCTGGGAAGACATCCATATGCAAACCAGCAGTGAAGTGAGATTATTTTTAACAGGTTGAATTGGGTAGGAAAGGTGAATCTGAGACTGCAAACATTTTGAGAGTATAAGACTTGGAATAATAAATGACTGACTTCCTCTTCTCAACAAAGCCATGATTTTCTCTCACGCTCCATTTCCTTGCAGCTAATAAACTCTAATGAAATACCAGTACCTTTATATTTCTGTGCTGTACAGATGTCTTTTCTCACTTTGACTCCTCTTGTGGCTAATTTGTGTCTCTGATTATATGATTATAGGAACGTTACACTCGCACTTGTTTAATCACTTTCATTTATCTCTTTCTCTCTGTCTATGATGAGAGCATTTTTTTTAATTGACACCTAAGAAAAGATATCACAGAGATTATATAAAAGAGGGTTAGAAAGTTTTAGACTTTGTCTCAATTAAAATGTCAAACAGACAAGTTAATCACAAGCACACAAAATAAAAGACTGTTGACCCTTTGAGGCCTAATAAATAATTTTACAATTTTGATTCCTTCCTTCCTTCCTCTGTCTTCTAAAGAGACTGTAGTTAGAGGCACTTCCTTGAAAGCAGATGATGGCTGTCTAATGAGACAATTTCTCCTATTAATCTAATCCCCGTACACCAAGTAGATACAGAAGGATAATACAGCCTGCTGAAAGAAAAATCCATTTAACATAATTTTAAAATATGGAGAGGGAAAAGGTGACCTATAATAGAAATTTTCCATCATTAGATTCTATACTACCAATGCTGGCAGTCTTGCAGCTGCAGCTAACAGGGCAGCTGAGTTTGGTGATACATAATCTCAAATGTATGTGCACATCTGTGTAGAAATGTGAATGTTGATACTTACTTCAAAAGAGTTTGGTTAGGAGACATAAACTGAACAGCATCAGTATAACTGAGGCAGGCCTCTTTTTGACACTATAAATCTGAAGACTGCTTTGTGAATGATTTTGGCACAAGTTATGCATATTCTATACATGAAGGCTAAAAGTCTGCGTGTATCATAGAAGTGACACCGATGAAACCAGATGGAAACCAATGTAAAGACAGTTGGATCTAAATTTAAGTTTGATTACACATGGAGAATTTGCATTTGAAGCCATTCTTACTTAGTGAACTGATGTACGATGTAAGATTTCTCAGCCTCTGGGAGCTAAAAAGGTATCAAGAACAGTTGTGTAATCCTAATAAAGATTACAAACTGTCCAAAATGATTTTTGTTTTGTTTTGTTTTGCTTTTTTATTTTTTATGATATATAAAGGAAAATGTTGCATGATACCATGACGTATTTTTAAGTTGCTTGCACTATTTTTTTCTTGACTGGCTAAAAATCAGTGATGCTGCATTAGTTTACTATACTGTTAGGACAGAGATTAAAATCTTCATTTTCTTTCTCAACACTATGAATGCTCCAAATTTGGCTGTCGCTTAGACTTAGAGGCGAAGTTTTACTACATTTAAATAATTCCAGAACAACCATAATCTGAGGGCACTTTTTCTGTCCCATGTTGCATCAATGTGTTTATCCCACAGGTATTATGTGGATAGCCTGTGTAAGCGTGTCTGGAAATTCATGAAGATTTTGGAAATCTCAAGTGTGGGATCCCACAGGCTCTAAGGAATAGCCTTTGGCTATGCTCCAGCTGTATCAGAAGCTGTGCTCACAGATTTGCAACGTGAAAGGAACAGTGAGTTTAAAGTCATCAATGGGTCTATCATTAAAAAATCACGTCTAATGGATAGTAATTCTGGGGCAATTTCTGACTCCAATGGCATAAATGGCTTAGAATCTCATGTAAGGAGGTCATTATGGAGGAGGTTTCAGAGAAAAAAAAAAAAAAAAAAAAGATTGGTCATTTTGTGTACCAGCACTGCCATTTGGCAGAAATGGCAAAGTAGGAAGTGAAGGACAGTGGTCAGAATGTTCCTGTGACATATATTTTCTAAGCTGGTGGTTACTTCTCTTGAATCTCTTACTATGTGTGAGAGCATAGAATATGCTGAAGCTAAAAAACTCATTAAAAACAGGAAGTTTATTTAGTTTCCAAAGGGAGTGATATTCCTCTGCCTTCTTCAACTTTGCATATACCAAATGAGATCTAAGTACTTCATCTCAGTTCTTCACAAATGACTGGTCTCTGGAATGATGAATCTTCACTAAATTCAAACCACTTAGTTTTCACGAAAGGGAGAGAGGTGTTATTGATCTCATATACCTGTAGCTCACATGTAGATATCTATATTACAGATATCCAGTCACTCTAACCTCCCTTTACAAACATTGGAAATACAGAGACAAGTTGACAGATTAGGGGATACCATGCATATGAATTACATTGCAAAGGTGCAAAGTCCTTTTATGGATTACGGAAATTGTCTTGATGCTTCACTCAAATGTTAAAATTGTGGTTTTCTGCAATTCTGGATTTTACATTTTCTTCCTTCATCAGTGACCTGACAGTACTAAACATCTTTAGTTGTCTTTCAGTTTCAATTTAAAGATCATTCACTAACTCAGGTGGACTGGGAAGTCAAAGAAAACAGCTTCACCCACAGTTTCAAATGCGTATTTCCCCTACATTCCATGTGTTCAATAGCATCCAAACTGAGTTCAGGACAGTAAAGATCCTCACATTTACCATTTATTAAGGAAGGAAGAGAATCACCTCCATTCCAGTGTGCATTCATGCACAAAATGAAAAATTAGACTCTCTTAAACACCATATCTGAATTTGGATTGATCTAATGGAATCTAATGTGATATAATTTATATCCTAAGGAGTAGGTAAGAAGACTGAAGCAAGAAAAGCAAACAGCATAAGAGCATAAAGAGAACTAGTGCCTGCTGCTGTCATTAAGAGCACATTATAATCATAAATTTCTCTTTAAATAGTTATGTCAGGTCATTAAGAGAGCACCTGAGTTTGTTGCAACATGTCCTCAAAAAGCAGATGGGACCCTGTCAGTTTGGCGATAGCCCAATTAAATCTGCTGGTAGGCACTGTAGCCTCCATGTTACTACTGTTAGTTCACCTTCTGTTAGGAAGATACCATGAGACAGATGGCAATTAATTTTGGACAGGTCAAAAGGAGTTACTGTGAAAAGAAGAGAGAAGTGGTCTGGACATCAGGGCTCCTGGTTTAAGCTTCTCAGTGCCACTGAATTGTAGGAGGAAAAAGTCACTGAATAAGTATATGCCTATGTTTAGCCATACATAAACTCAATGTGATACAACCCACCTTACAGCTCTATACTTTCACAGTAGCAATAAATATAGATGCACTGATAGGCCATTTTATTAAAGATAATGTTTTGAAATCTTTGAAATGTGAACAATTTTTCTGAATATATTTAATACTGGTTGATAGCACAGGGGTTTTTTGTGAAACATCTTTTAGTGTTTGTTTTACCTATATTTCAGTTGTAAAGCTTACCTAAACTTCTTCCTAAAGCCTACTATTCTCCACATCATCTTATTACAACATCTCTGTTTCACTATAACTATCACTAGGACATTGGGAAAAAGACCAGACATGGCAGCTATGAACCTTGACCATTAGTATCTTTTGAATATAATACAAAGAAGCTTTTTGTCCACACGTTCTTGCTGACGTCTAGCTGACCCACTTATTTCTCCATCACATGGAAGAAGACACTAGTTACTTTTACATAGCAAGATAGGATTCTATATAACTACATTTGAGCTGTTATAGATTTTGTACTTAAAGCAGAAAAATACAGAAATGCGCTTCCAGGCAGAGCATCTAAACTAATTTCAAACTTCTTAGTAATGTGACTGTTGTCATAGTAAGAATAATCACCCAATTTGTCACCCTGATTCTCAGTTCTTCATTAAATCACCTTTATTGAAATCAGATGCATTCTTGAATTTCAGCAGAAAAGTAAGTAGGGATATATTTTAAAACTTTCCCTTTTTAGAATGGTTTTATCCTCATACAGATGTGAGCTAGTGCTTTTACTGGCAAGAGGAATCATGGAAATCTTAGAAAACAGAACCTAAAGACAAGATATAAATACAACTGAAAAGCTCCCTCTTACCTGTCTACTTGCTAAATAGAGGTCCAATTTATACATGTCATTAAAAAAAGGTAAACTATATTTGTGCAACTCTCTGATCTATAGAGTACCAGGTTGTCACTCTCAGTCACTTGAACTACCTTCGTAGCATGGTATTGAATTGTTCCCTTCAGTTTTGTCTTTTTAATAGAGAACCCTTTAGTCTGCATTCAAAAACTTACATCCTGATACCCTAAAACAATTTAGTAAGCCAGACAGGCAACTGTCTGTGTGATAATGGTCCTTCCTTAGGTTTGAAACATCAAGTGTTTGTTAGCAGATTTTCTATTCTGTACCATTGAGGGTTTTTTCTCACTGTTGGGTTTTTTCTTTTTCTGTTTCCCCTCCAAATAAACTACCATCAAATTCTATTAATTCAATGACTAGCTCAAAAAAATACCTCAGACTGTTTAAATACACTATTGTATGTCAGACTGACTTTGCCACAGAGAAAATAAATTGAAAAGACAAAGCCTGTGGGGAAAAAAAAAATATTACCAAGCATTAAGAAAAAAAATAAAAAACACAATAGAAAGAAACTAAAAACATGGAACATTTTGGGAAAGAAACCAGATATTTGTGTTCACACACAATGTGTTACTGCAGATATGAGAATTCAAATTTCATCCCTTAGAATGAAAAAACCCACCTTTGAAAAATGTCTTTAAATATAAACCAAATCTCTATTCAGCTGAAAGTCTTACATTGTTTGCAATAAAGTTACCTAAATGTCAGAAAAAAAAAATAATCTGGAAACAGTTCCAGTGAATCTGAAAGTTTACTTGGAGGAATTTGACATATAATCTTCAGCAAATCTATGAATCACCATACATAAAAAGCCAACCTACTTCAAATCACTGGGAAAACATGAGTCAATTCCACCATGTTCCATCATAAATCTCAGGGAAGCTTTTCCTAGTGTATATCATCTTGACTGAAACTAGCCTCTTGATAAGTAAAGTTAAAAAAATACTGTTTCATTTTCAATAGAGCAGTAGAAAGCAGCACTATAAAGAGTCTAATCAAACTGTTATCCATAAAAGCCAGCTAATGCTTTCTCTAACACATTTTAGATGGAGCATTAAGCATACATTGTTGGCAACTATGATGATGTCTATCTATCTGAATTTCTAAAACATTCATGTCTAAAATCTGAGGTGAATATCTCAATTACATGTCAGCTTTTTTGTTTGCTTTTGCTTGGGGACTCAGTCATGAAGCAGAGGAGACTAGGAAAGATATGAGCAAAACTGAAAAATTATTTACAAATACCAGAAAAAAAGCTGTGCAGAGCTTTCCTTTTTGAAATGTGAAATTTAACAAGACAAAATTTTGAAATTTGATAATTGCTATAAGAAACATAAGAAATTATAGATTATAAAGCGAAAAGGTTGTTCCAGAAGAAATTTGATCAGTTCTATGTAAATGACAAATGTAAGATACATAAACCATCCCTGGTAGTCTTAAATATCTAAACTAAAGAAATTCCACAGCAGCCTTAGGCAATTTACATCAGTGTTTTTTTATCCTTTTTATTTAAAAAGCAGGGTTGAGGGTTTTTTCTTTTTTATTTTTCTGATCTTGCTCCCTCTCAACAATGGACCTTGAAATGTCTGACAACAAAATAATACTAAAAAAATCATACAGATTAATGTTCTTTATATATTTTCAATAATCTCTAATGAAGGATCATGTTACTGTGAATACAGTTACCCTTTTCCTGATGCCATATAGAAGCAGAGTTCCCCCAAGCATCTGCAAGAAAAGGAGGAAAAACATTGGTTTGTATTCTTGGGAAAGAAGCAGATCAGAAATAAAGAAGGCTTATGTTTTGAAAATGGATCTGAAAAAATCGAGGACTTTTTCTTAGAACAAAATGTAGGTTTTTTGTAATGTACAGATATATTTTGCATATATGTATATGTATATTTTTTTTTTTTTCAAGGAGTGACATTTTCTTCTCGGATCAAAACTTACTTTGTTCAGTCAAAGCTCCTCACTTCTCTCTTCCATCTTTTTTGATCTTTCATAATAAAAGATTTTACCAAAGCAGGTTTGACAGCTTCAGCTACAAGTTCTATTATATTTATTTTTATAATTTTAACTTGAATATGAATCTTATCTTTATAAAACTGAAGATTGCTACAACTGTTAGAGATAGGAACATATTTTTACTCAAACACTGACCAAGCCTCATCCTCTCTAATACTGAAAAGAACATCTGAAGTATAGCTGTAAAACTGTCATGAGGCCTGGGCATCTTTGCTCTTTCACTACTAGAGCTTGCACACAAACTTGGCATTGTGATTCAGTCATTAGCTGATGTGGCAAGATCTGCTATTCCAGCTTTTTAGCTCCTATGATCTTTGTTGACACTCCTTCTCCTGACCTCAAACATTCCATTATTCCTTTAATTTCACTCTTTTGATTGGAAAACTAATCACAGCAAATTGCCTGCTATCTTTACAGTATTAACAACTATCCAAAAGATAAGAATAGGGCCATCAAATTACTACAGTTTATAACTTGCACTATGATCTGAACTGTGAAAAGGGACATACATGGGTTTTTGCTTAATTTGGGAGGTTTATCTTATCTAAATCTATCCAGCTGTGTTGTCTCTGTGGGAGAGGAAAAAGCATATTCTCAACATGAGTTATTCACAATGTCAAATTTTACTGAAGACTAGGCAAAATGTAATTCTTACATGATTCATATGCTCAATTAAAGACTATAGGGAAGTTTTTAATTTTCCTTGACCTGCTTGCATGTTTGTAGCGAAGACTATAAACTGCTTTGTCTGCACTGGGAATTTATTTCAAGACACCTAACTCAAGAATATACATATTTATGATGGCAAGGGTTTTGATTGTATGAAGTACAAGCAAATAAGTGTTGCAAATGGTTCCAACAAGAAGGTAATTTTGAGTGTGGTCTTTGGCACACCAATAGTCCATAAAGACCTGGTAAGTGTTCTGAAGATAGATCATGGAGTTATATTGCATAGCAAAACATATAACATTTTCTATTACAGTTATACACTAACGCATGAGTTGAAAATTAGATTTTACATTCATTCATGAAATAATAAGATAAAACAATCATCTCATCTGGCATTGAAATTTCTAATAAAAGTATTTATAATAAATATATACATTTGATGGATAAGTTATAGGAGAATCAATTCTCCCAATTTGATTGTTCTATTAGTTACTATGGGACTAGAATGATTAGCTCTAAAGATAATACTGCTATTCATTTAGACAAATAAAAGCCTAATTTGAAACTAGTAAGAAAAAAAAGAAAGCAAGTTAGAGAAGGAAAAATCAGATCAGTGTAGAAAGAATGTAATTTCAAAGTTTAATTAATTAGGACATGTTTTTTTTGAAATCACACAGGCTATAAGACCAAATGTATGATTGTTAACAGCAGGCATGCTGACTATCTTTCACACAAACTCTCGGGGTTACCCAGAAAACAAAACTGCAAATCTCAGCAAAGCTGTTCATTTAGGGCATAGAAATGAGCCCTCCTTCCCTTGGGAGACCAACCCCTCTGGCCCTACAGCAAGAAAGACAAAAGCTTGACAAGTTCATCTGTGACAACTGTGAGACAACAGTGATCATATTTGGCAGTCTGAAGTGGGAACATCTGAGTTATTTCAACTCAAGCAAATTTCAACAGGCTGCTTTGCATAAACAAAGTAAATTGCTCACAACAGCAGGAAAAGTCGTAATATGTCTCTTTCTCTTCCCTCACCCCACACTGTTCCTAAAACCATTGTATTTCTTTCCTATCACTTCACAAAGTGAGATTATGAAAAAAACAACAAAAAATAATCAATAATCAATAACTATCCTTTTCAGACAACAATCTGAACCCTTCTCTCCTCTTTCTGTATTACCAAAGAATACTACACACTATTAGCTGTTGACTGTTCAGTGGGCTTTTGAAGTGGCATCAGTCAATTTATACTTGCTTCTTTGAGGCTTGATCAAAGAGCAAAATTATGCTGTTTCTGAGCATTGCTAAGCTTCCAATTGCTTAAATATGTTCAGCAGCATACAAGTTTATGCTAGATATATTAAGACATGATAAAATAATCTGAAATTACGCTATAGTCTTAGTTTGTCATTTACTTTCCACATATACTTGAGTGACTGTATTTAACAAGCTGCATATGTATGTAAAAAAAATCATGTTTAGACTTACACATGTAAAAAATTTCTGTTAAATTGCTCAATACCACAGTAGCACATGGAAACTTCAGATGAATTAAGCTTTATAGGATCTTATCAGGTCTCCATCCAGTGA
The DNA here is from genome assembly GCF_031877795.1 of Strix aluco. Taxonomy (NCBI): domain Eukaryota; kingdom Metazoa; phylum Chordata; class Aves; order Strigiformes; family Strigidae; genus Strix; species Strix aluco. Next base: position 110,369,009 of record NC_133934.1, on the reverse strand, counting down.
ATATTTTCCTCACAATGAGAATAAATAGAATTAGTCTTCATCTACTTTAGTTTTAGATGTTTAAGAATAGTTTAAGAATACTGTGTTGCAGAGATGATAAAAGAGTTCTCTGAGATCACTGTGCATGTGATATACACAGGAGGATTCAGTCATGTAATTTAAGATTATTTGTCTTTTCACGAGGTGGACAGGGAAAGGATATTTATGCAGTATAGAGACAAGGAAAAGGGAAGATGTAGGCTAGGCTGTGCCTATGGACTAAACTGTAGCTCAGCAGAGTGAATCTTGCTTATATAACTATTTCAATCACCAAACTTGGTTTTAAGAAGGCATTTTCTCTAAGCTGAATGTCTTACATTACTGTTTCTTCTTTAGCTTTCATATATAAGATCAAAATTCATCTAGGAATTTCCCCAAATAAAATTGCTTATGTTGGAATTTAGGAATAACATTGATGTTAGTTAACAAGTGGTGAAATATCGCTCCTGCTCCATAATTTCATTACAACATAGTCATGGGGTTTGATCATTTATTCTCTATCTGAAGTTCATAAAAGGGTTCTGGATAACATATATTTTTGCATGTGATGCATAGTGGCATGCGAAATACATGTCATATAGACTGTTCTATATTAACTCATTATTATAACCATGAGAAACAGGACAGGCTCACCTTGGATGTCCCATAGAGAGTTGTATTCCTGATTTGATTTGTTGTTTACTTTAGATAATTCAGCTGATCCCCATATTTTTTTATTTATTTCAAATCATCAACGCTATGATTCTTCATTTCCATTTCTTATCATATTCTTCTATTAAAATAGTGTAACAATAATGGTGGAGAGACCAACATATCATCAAGGTTTCCCAATGTAAGTACTGTCATTGTTTAGTACAAAGGTGAGCCCGAATGTGGTGCTTCCAAGAGTACCTTTTCTGGGGCATTTTTGGAAGAGAAATATGATGGTGTCAGTATATGGGAGTGTTCAAACTAAGAAACCATGGAGGAATCAAAAGAGACAAGTTTTTATTTCTCTTGGAGTTCAGAACGCTGTATGCAGCATTCTGCTTCAGCTTAGTGTGAGCCAGCAGGTTTCTTTGCATGCTGACTGTCAGTAGTATTTTTCACAAATCTTCTCTTCAGCTGTTTCTTTGAAGAAGCTACTGTGGAGAAAATAAGACTACAATTTTTCTTATTTCTGTAAGCTCTCTGTCTTCCTACTCTTTATTGAATCCACATTCCTTTCTTTCTTGCTTAACTCTTCTTGAAATAGCTTCCACAAAGAATTTGTCAAGACCCATTCATTAAGAGCCATCAAGCATTAGAAGTCCAGAAAGGTGTATCTGAAACTTCTAGTACAATCATAGTGAGGCAGAGCAGGCCTCATGGGTCAGCAGAAGACACAGTAGGAGAGTCCAAGTGATAAAACTGATAGAAGAACTTGTGATATAAGCAAGACTGATCATATCCAACTAAAGAAACAAGAAAAAAAAAATCCGATATCCAGTTTTTCTGCTTTTGTTTTCCTTCTAAATTTTACTTTTACCCAGCTGAACACCTGGAACTGATTTCAATTTGTCTGCTCTTAGAACTTACTTTTGCAAATGTGCTTCTGGGTAGATATGCATATCTTTTAGGTAAGAATGATTTTTACGGTTATACTTCAGACACTGAATAGAAGTTGTTCAGGCATTTGTGCATCATCAGTTTGAAGCACAGAATGGGGTAAAATTGGGGGTATTTTGGGTACTGATCTTGAATCTCTCTTTACAGTGCAGTATTAGCTAGTCTGATATTTTACTGCTTAACTACCTATGCTCTTAAAAAGACATTATTCAGAGCTCTGGATTTATGTTCCCCATTTAAATACACTAGACTGCACTCAAATTCCATTAATAGGTTAAGTCATGAAAACATTCAAATGCACATAATGTTGCTCATGCAGCAGTGATGGAAGGATGAGCCAAATCACCTCAACATTTCTCAGATATAAACATCCTACCAAAGCTATAGAGATTCTATGAGGGTTCTCTTCCTGAGGACAGAAGCCAACAGTTTCCAAATAACAAAGGAAGCCATCAAAGCTCAAGACATTGCATCATATTTCACCAGCAAAAGATGCCATGCTTTGTGATCAGTTCTCCACTTTTTGAGCTGAACTTCATTTGCAATCTGAAAGCATGACATAGCCACAGGATTAACACGCTCCCCCAACAATCAAACCTATGAATTTTCCAAGCTAAAGAATACATATTAAGCAAATGTGGGCTCAATTATACCAGAAGAATTTCCTTATGGTGGAGTCTATTACATTGTGGAATAGTTTCTCAAGGGAACTTGTGGAATCCTAATAGCTGGAGATAGTTTAAGCTGTGGGGAAGGAAACTTTCACTGGTTAATAAGGTTGGAAAATTAGTTTAAACATTGTTTTTGGACTCTAATTTATATGTAGTAAGAAGGGGGAGATTCTATGTCTTACTGCTGTGACAAATTGCCTTGTAAGCTTCAAAACTCATTGGGCAAAGTGAGTAAACTGGGTAAACAACAGTAAAGGAAGATTTGAATATTTTATAGGGCATGTTTGTTTAGCATAAATATTTTATAGCAGATAGCTACAGAAAATTGAAAGTTTATTTTAGGTAAAACACTGAGGGTGAAAAATCTCCTGAAGTAGAACAACAATAATGATATTTAACTGACAATCCTACTTCATATAACAAAACATTCAGTGTTCTTCCTTTTCTCCTTCTCCCCCTTTCCCCCTCCTTTATATTCCCTGGATATTTAATACCTTACATAGTGGCCTGGTGAGCATATGTTCTTGGTTAGGGACCATTGTTTATGAAATTGTTACAGGTTTCAAATTTCTATGTGGCAAGCAGAACACCCAGGCCCCTGGCTGGTAGCAATTGGAGTCATTCAGAGGTATGTAAACATTAGAGGGAGGAATTTATGAGTCTACAGTTGAGCTGCATGGAACATTTCTCAACTTGGAGTTTTTTTCCTTTGCTCTTTTGTGTGTGAGAATAGATTGCTTGACTTCAAACACAGCTGAACAGTACCTGAGTGTAGATAGAAAGGAACAACATCTGGAAATAATAACTGCTTAGCCATTAGTCTAATGCCTGTAGTAAGAGCTAAAAGAATATTTAAGTTTAAAATGAGAAAGTTGTTCTAAATTAATCACCCAGATGATCTCAGTCTAAGCAAATAAATAGGATAAAAGGTGGAAGGAGATATGATTAGGGGATTTCAGTAGAGCATTCCAGTTACTGACTGAATATATGAAAAAGAAAAAAAATGAAGATTCCTCATCAGTGAAAAATTCGCTGGAAATTAAGGCTGGCAATTGGAATTATGTTAACAATTAAAAATTATACACACAGGAAATGTTCTTCTTTTTTATGCAGTGTATCCTCTAGTATCACAGAAGAATGTGGGGAATTTTCACATGATAACAAGGTCATTGTCATTCATGTCTGAAAAATGTTTTACTCTGGATGGTGGGAAAAAAATGCACATGATTAAAGTTCCTTTCAGACTCCCCTATCGCTTCCCTCTTCCTGAATGTACTGTATGTACATTTTAAGCTTATCTAACTGGCTTAATGAGACAGAAAATAGTACTAGCTTTTGTGAGCATGCATAAGTATGAGCTAGTGGATAGATGTTTTGTCATCATCACTGAGAGAAAAATAATTCTTAAAGCTGCACATGTATAAACAAATGGTGACTGCAGAGAATGATGCAGTCAGCTTCATCATTCCATTCCTCAGTGATGATAAGAAGATACAAACTATAAAAAGGATCAATCACTAATTTCAGGGTCTTTAGTCTCAATATTAAAAGTACGCAGCAGTACTTTGAGTCATATGAGTTTGGGCCTTCAGAATTTAGTTATAATGTTGAGGCACAACTCTGGGTTAGAGAAGGTACTCATTGCATCTAAAGGAAGATCTCATCAGAGTGATCATCTGGGAATCTCTTCTATGCTATTTTATTTAGTGTGCTTATTGCTATCATTCTTTACATTAGGAAGCATTTCTTTACAGAACGGGTTGTTAGGCGTTGGAATGGGCTGCCCAGGGCAGTGGTGGAGTCCCCATCCCTGGAGGTGTTTAAGAGTAGGGTCGACATAGCGCTGAGGGATATGGTGTAGTTGGGAACTGTCAATGTTGGGTTGATGGTTGGACTGGATGATCTTCAAGGTTTTTTCCAACCTAGACAATTCTGTGATTCTGTGATTCTAAACATTTGTGTAGACCCAATCTTTTCCTGTTTTTCAACTTGTTTCCTGAAATGTATATTAAGAAATGAACAGAAAAAAAGCAATGTCTGTACTTAACATGTATTCCTCAAAGTCACTGGATAGTAGGTCCAAGGTGTTGTCATATGTTGCATGCGCATGAAAAAGTCAAAACATGGGGTTATTTATTTCCCCGGGAGGGCACAGTATCAGTAGTCTCAGCAGCAATTCAACAGGGAAAAAGTTTTATTTTAATTAGTTTCTTATATGGTCTGCCTTACTGTTGTATATAGAAATACTCTATAAATATTTAAAGAACATGAACAGTGATATTAGAAACAACACGTACGTATCAGGGAGGTACTACTAATATTTCTGAAAACAAACTCTGTAAAAACATTCCACACAATTTAGAAACAAATGCAGCAAACCATTCATTTCTGTTTGCTTGTTTATTTTGGGCTGGAGGAGGAATTTCTGTTATTCATAGGATGATGAAAGGAGGATAATCAAAGTACACCAAAAGAATGAAAATGATTCACAAATTCTTGTTCATGAAAATAGCAATATTATTAATAAGAAAATAATTAATTCATTCACTTTACAGGAGAACTTTCTGTTTTTCAGGAAAACTTTATCCTCAGTCAAGCAACCTTAGCTTTGCCGGAGTTGATGTGTAGGGTTCTAGGTTCTTCTTTGATGTGTGACTGTGATGTAATATATTGATATGCTATTTAATTTTTATGTTTCTCATTCTCTCCAAACTAAACTTAACAGTACATCATACTCAAATAATCTACTTGGCATTGCATATCCATGAAAAGAGTGAATGATCTTTGTCTCTATTAAATAAGGAGAAAATACATAATTGTCCACATTTTTAAATGAAAATCAGAATTGAAATAGCATTTCTTCATAACTACAGACTGATGCGTGCTTATGTGTATCTTTATAAGTCCCCAAGGTATAATTATCACAAGTTTATTACCTGTCTTTTTGAATAGCTAAGAGAAAAAAGTACTATTAACTTCCCTCTTCTCAAGAACTTTAACCCAATGGACCAGAAAAGTACCTGACCTAGAGTGCTATTTATTGGGCATATCTTTTCTCTCTGAAGCTGCTCCTGAGCTCCTGAGGCCAAACCAAAAGATCCTTGTTGAGTTTTCATTTGCTCTTTATGCAGACACAACTTTCATTTTCTTTAATGTGAGTTTTACTTGATCTGATTCCTTGACGCTTACATGATGCAGAGGAATAGATTGCAGAGGAGGTGTTAGTAATGGCCTTTAAAGCTGTCAGGAGACCAAAAGACAGTGATGTTATCTCAGGGAGAGCTTCTGTGCAAGAGTCATTTTATTTAGAGTGTTTTGTGTGTCTGTGAGTGGGTTAACTTTCTCTCCAGTACACACGAGAGAAACTCCTCAATATCATCTGTATTTTCCTCCCTTCTGCTGTGGTGTATGCATCTGTGTTCCCTCTTTGTATTTCTGCTCATGCCAGAAAACAAAGTGATGTTGTTGTCAGATGATTCAAAATGCCCCACCACAGTAGTATCCTCTGTGCTGGACTGTACAATTAGCCCGTCAGTTTTAAGTGAGGACCTTTTCCTTTGCAGTCCCATAACACTGACCATGAACTCAGATTGCAATTCGGTGGTAAGTTATATTCAAAGCTATTCAATGATTATAGTCCTTCTTGCCCTCAAGCACTAATTATAAAGTCAAATTGAAGGACAAACATTCCTATGAGAAACCATGGCATAGAAAATGCAGTATAGCTCCAGAAAGGCACAATTAACAAACTGTTATTCATTTCTTTTGAAAAGAAGACAGACAAATCTACAATGACTTTCTAAATTACAGAATGACCTATTGAAGGTCTAACATATTCTGTTAAGTCTTCAAAAGGAACAAATATTGTGTATGCAAGTGTACTATCCATGTTTCCAGGTACTTGCTCCTTATGATAACCATCTGAACCCTCAAAACCATCAAAAGCAATTTATGCTTTTGATAATCAACATGCAGCCCAATCAGAGCCTCTAGCTAACAAAATGTATTTATTTTTAATGAAATCTATCTCAAAAACACAACTTCCACCCCCACATCTCCACCCAAAACTGAACAAAAAATCCATCTCTCAACAAAACAGAGAGAGAAACAAGTTTAAATTCTTATCCTCTACCCTATCTCATTTTTCTTCCTAATACTTAACCTGAAAGAATTGAAACTCATTAGGTCTTTTTCCATCCAAACTTTGATATGATGGCAAAGAAAACAATCAAAGTAGTTGGAGAGGTATAGCATTTTATTAGCAGTGTTTAGCATAACCTAATTGGAAAATTGGAATAATGGAGAATGACTGAAGGTAATTTCTGAAATCTCTACTGTTTTGTTCAGTGGTAAACTAAATAAAGCTACACTGTTCCTTCTGGTACAGAAAAGATGTTGCATGATCTTTTCCCATATCTAATATGTATGGTTCTGTAATGTTAAGCTGCATATAGCTCTTGGACATTAATACATGTGTACACCTTGACACCAGTTTTCCTGGGTTGCCAGGGCAGTGGAAGACAAAGAAGCTGTAAATTATGGATTAAATCTCCTAACTTTAAACTTCCCAGCTTTTGCCATCTTGTTTCCTAAACCTCAGAATCTTTTAAATTTACTGTTGTGATTTGTATGTCAAATGATAGATAGACAGTGCTGCACTTCTAAGTGTGACTGTAATTTTATGATGGAGTCTGGCGACAATGCCAAACCTTACAGGCTTTACTTTTGAAGCTGATGGAGTCAGGAGAGCCCTGAGATAAGATTACTGCTTCCCAGTGTAAACTTCAAGTTTATGTTTTATCATAACATATGAGGGAAACATTTCAAAGGAGGGGGAAACTCACCAATCTGATTTCTGTCGCCTTCTGTCACACAGGTTCTCAAAGAAAGCACTCTATAATCGGACTCTACAAGAGAATCAAATTGCATTGCAAAGAGAATTTATTTGGACACTAGTTCTTCTGTGACACAAAATCAATGCATTTCAATACTTTTAGCGTATGACATTGCTCAATCAAAAATTGTGAAGCTTTTTTGTCTTCATTTTGTATTAAATGTGTATATAAAATCAAGGACTTGACATATATTACAGAAGTTACTGAAAACCTCAATACTTTGTCCCAATTACCTTCAGTAATCATGACATCGTTACATATTCAAAGTGTGGTGTAATTGTAGGAATAATGTCAAAGGCTGAAGGTTTTGACTCATCCAATACTTCTTAGGAAATGCCAGACTTCATAACATTTTTAACTAAGTAGAAACAACAATGCATGCTACAGGGATTTTTAAAGTTTCTAAGGTATTCTACAACTTTATAAGCTGATTTACAAATTACACACTTGGGAAAATTCAAAATGTCTAGGTAATAAGTCATTGAAAATTAAGGAACGAACTCAAGAAATTGTTTTTGTGTAGATATTTTTCAGCCTCTATACAAACAGCCATATCCGGCATCATAAGCAAATGGCAATAAAGTGTTATGCATGCGGTTTTCAATTGTCATGCCAGAGAAGACTTTCAATGACAACAGAGCAGAATTTATGCTGAAAAACTTCATGAATTTAGAACTGAATAAAATTTTAAAACTATAAGATCCAGTAGCCTTGCAAAACAATTTATTTCCATTTCAAAACCAGGAACTTGGGCTACAAAATCAGAAATGTGCACTAACCACGAGGCAGACTTTTTCATCACATGTAGAAAATTGTCTCACTACACTGGTGTCTGGTTAGAATCTGATTAATTCTGCTGATTTACCTATTTCCTAGCTTTGGACAGTTGGAATTTCACGTAGTAGTAAAGAAGTAATCTTCATTTTATAGCATAGCAGCTAGAACATCATGTTTGTGACCAAATAGAATGTGTGATTCCCATGAAGGTCAAAATCATCTAATTTTGACTGAGCACTATTCAGTCATAATTTATGTTTTATACTAGAAAAAATTCAAAAGACAACAAGATCTGGTACAGACATATAGGTCAGGATCTGGTACGTGCATATAGATGAGCAAAACATTACAGAATGTCAGAAGAGGATAACAACTAATATTTGAGAGAAAGAAAGGTTACAAATGTTGATGCTAATTATTGTTATAAAGAGGAAATTATAAAAAATTAGAAGTTTTCTCTACTGATCTTTCAAACTTGTACTTGTAAAGATCCATGTGTGGGTGCCGGTGTAGATGAGTGTGCATGTATGCTCACTCCTCAGACAGGAACTTCTTTTCAGAGGTTCTGTTCCACAGTTGTCATCACTGTGTTCTCAGTGCATTTTTATTTTGTCATTCTATAACATGTATCTGCTTGTCAGCTTGGATAGCAGATCCAAGTAAATTAGGGGCAGTTTACATCAACATTCTAACTGCATCTTCTTTATAAAGAAATGTGAGAGCAGATTCATTTCTTTTAAAAACAACCTTTTGTGTTGCCATAGGAATATTGCACTCTGAATTACAAGTCAGTAAGTACCTGTGATTTGTAAGGTATTAGTAGTTACCTGCAAATTATAGATAAATGCTCTGACTTAGTTATTCTTGTTTTCATAGTCATATGTACTCAAAGGAAGTATAAATTTTTATGCAATTTGATTTAAAGGTTATGGGGCGAGGTGAGGGAGGGAACACTTCTTTTTCTCCAAGTTCTGTTAGCAGCCATGGAAATAAAGAAATTTATCTGTTTGACAGAGGATTCCCCGGTTAATATAGTTCTATTTCCTTGAAGTTGAGTTATATATCAATGGATGAAGTGGGTTTCGGATTATAGTCCCTATAATTTAAAAGATGCTTTGCTGTATTTTAGAAGTTGGTGTCACATAAAACTGTTGACATTTCATCAGTTCCAAGAATTTTTTGACAAAGAATTTTGCTTGCATATACTGTGTTTTCATATCAATATGTCTTTTTCTCAATGATAGATAATCAGGACTAATGAATTAAAATTTTGAAAACTAGGTATTTACAATGAACTCTAGCTTCAGAAAAACAAACCAAAAAAAAAACCCCAAATACACTCTTCTGGGAAAGAATTTGAGTTTTTTGTAAACGATATATTCTTCTAAAAAGAAATGACAGGAGTCTTTTGTTTAGAACAGACAAAGCAGTGGAAGTACTCTGAGCAGTAGTCCACCATTACTGAAAAAGTAACAGGTTATGACATAAAAGGTCTCTCCTTAATTCTAGTTTATCTAAAATACAGTTGTTTCTTTACATCTATCCTCATTGTCTTCAAACCATCCATATGAATATTAAGAAACTGATGTCTTTTTAGTTTTATCTACTTCTCTTTTTTATACAAGAACCTTAGTAAATGCATGTGAAGGGCTGTAATAAAGTTCAGGCATGAGAGTGGGCTTCACCTGGCATTGTAATTTACCTTGCTTGATTTTGAGCAAATGGCTCAGGCATATTTTGCTAACTGTCGTGTTTAAACTCTGTCCTCTTCAGTTTATACTTGAAAGTTTTCTTTTTAGTATTCTAACCTTTTCATTGTGGGCTAGGAAATCGTTGTTGTCATTGTTCTATCACTCTATTTTGGACAAAAGAGAATCAAGCAAGTGTACATAGATTAGCTAAATGTTCTGGAAAGAAAGTTGGTTCTGGCAAATGCAGGAAGCCCATATAGCACCTACATAAGACTTCCAGTGGAGTGCTGGACATAGCCATGTTTCAAATCAGTCAGTTGATAAAATAAACCTTGAATTTAACACATTGTAGAGAATTTGCTGTATCGCACTAATTTAATGATATTTCTAAAAGAATTGAGGATTATTTTATTATTGAAAAGATCAAAGACGACATCATTCAAATAGAAATTATTAATATTTTTAAAGGCTTACCTAGTATGACAGTGAAGGAGGCAACAGAATACCTGTAAGAGAAAGCTTTTTTAGAGTGCAGCACAGCTGCAGGGTTTTTATCTAGTCTGACATCTTTGTTAATTTGACAGCTGCCTTCATTATTAAAAAAAAAGGAGACAGTCTAGCCTCTGTAAGTCAAAGCTGTATCGTGGGTGCAAGATGAACAGAATATGATCTTATCATAATTACACTAGCATGACAGATCTGTACTTTTGTAATCTACTGACACACCTCATAAGTTTATCTATTTCAATGGCTACTGAAGACTGTTTTTCAAAATAAAAATTGATAAATAACAAGCAGACCATATTTCCTTTCCTTCATAAAATTAGCAGCCTTAAATTACATGTTTTTGAGTACATTAGGCTTTGGGTTTGGATTCTATGTTCCTTCACCCTAGACATGGTCAGGAGGTGATCTGATTGATCACAAAGTTTGATTAAACAGCAATATGCAGCATGGTACAAAATTAACGACTTAGTATCTCAGCAGAAGATTGTTGATATTGTGAACAACAAGGGACTAGGTCATTTTTTCTTGGGTTTATTTTCCATCCGTATGCCTGTGCAGAAAAAGGAAGGTAAAATGAACATGAAAAGGAAGTTATACTTTGTTATATATTAGGATTATTCACACAGAAGGACAACAGGAAAACCAATAGGCCTACTGTGAATACAAGATAATTTCTTGTTTATGTCAAGAATGTGTCACTCCAAGTGAAGGCTTGTAAAAAGATCATGGCGGTAATCAGTGTTTAATGATTGCAGCAAGTGTATACTCAGGTCTCATCAAATCTACTTGCTCCTAGAAATTTGGTCCAGATGAAATTGAAGGATTTTGAAATTTTCTGATTCCTGGACTATTGTCATCCTTAAATTAAAGCTACTTAATTAATTAATTAAATTAATTAATTATTAAATTAATTAAAGCTACTTTTCTGTGTGGGTTGCCAGACTTCTGAAAGCCTGGACAAGGGTGCATCATTTCCTCAGTAAATGTACATTAAACCCATGTTTCCTGAAAGTGTCAATCTAACTTGCTAACACAATGCAAAACATAGCCATATAGTATTTTCCGAGAAATCCCAAACAGAAAAAATGGAAATTCTATCAGTAGTCAAGGACCCTCAAAATGTTTAGATTTGGAACAGCACTTGATTCTGGAAGCTGTTTTAGAAGGCTGGAATTATAAAACTAGGACATGGAAAAATGTATTCAGTCATTCAGTTTCCTTCTGTTGATGCAAGATTACAGCCTATGGCTATTTTTTGGGGGGAGATGGGGTGGGGATGGGTTTAGCCACACTAGTTTGAATTTCTTGGTGCTGAAAAACTGTACTTGAGTTCCAGCTCAGACTTATCTTTTTATGGTATTTCCATACCATTTTGCATCTAGGCTTTTTGAGAAGTTTTATTTGTTAATGGAAGTGAAAAGTACAGATGTAGCAATGAGCACAGAAAAGAAGAGATAAAGATAGAAGCCAGCATTTCACAAACATCCAGAAAACAATCAGTTTGAAATTTTTTTGAGTCTATTAAAAGGCTAAGACGTTCCATACTTCATATATTCTCAAAATAAGTATCAATAAACTTGTGAATAATTTCAAATGTTTCCTGTGAAACAGTTGTACCATGTTGGATTTGGTTTTGTGTCTTTAAGCAAGGTTCAGATTCATTCGTATGAACTCATAACCTTTTGTCTTTGTGTCTTCTCAGATGAGGCACTCTGGTATCAATTTAACCTGGTTAATTGTGGTAAAAGGAAATAATTTACAAAGCATATATCTGTTTTGTATTCATTAGTGCTTGTTTACAAATACCTCTATGGGCAATAGGGAAAAAAATAGTTTATTGTATTCAATTTTGTAAATTGAGCTTACATTTCAAATCCAACTCAGAAAAAGCGATGTGCTAAAGATGGATACTGTCCTAAGCAAATAACAATTATTTTATTGCAGAAGTATCTTGACACTGCAAAGAACTGTATTAATCTATTAATTACCGCAAAATCATGTCATGAGGTCTGAAGTCAAGAGACCAGTTTAGTTTACATAGGTTTTTGGTGACCTTCAACAGACTTTCCTGTGTGCTTGTTATAACCTTGAGAACAATACTGGAGAGCTTTAAAATCAGGTGACAACACACAAATAGTCAGAAGTAGAAATGGTAAAGGAAATCTTATATTCTATTGAAAGACCTGGACTAAGAGACTACCAAAATGTCACTCAAGTAAACTGAGATTACAAGACATGGAGACAGTGAGGGGCAAAACTACGGACATATGATCACTTACAGCAGGATTAACAACTATAATATCTTGATTAAATTAAAAAAAAAAAAAAAAAGAGTGAGAAGATATCAAAAGTATGACTATCCTTCTATGCCATCTGCATAATAATTGTCTGACAATGTTTTTGCAGACTTCATGACAGAAACCAGGACTTTCCAGGGCAATTTGGAGGTGGTCAAGAAAGTGACTGCATACACGAATTAAAAAACATAAGAATATATGATGTCCTTCCTAGTGGAACAAACCAGCAGCCCATCCAGCCCAGTGCCCTGTCACCAGCAGTGGAAGCAGGAGATGTTTAGGGAGAGACTGCTTTCTGCAGTCCAACTTCTGTCAACATCCACAGTTGTTGTTAAATGTTACACTGTTGCTTTTAGCAATTAACATCTAATTCTCCTTGAATTTACTGTCTCCATCTAAAACTTCCTATGGCAGCAAGCTCTGGAAGTTTACTACCTGCTGTTTTAAGGGTTGTCTGTCATCTGCTTGAAAATTCCCTCCTTCTAGTTTGAAGAAGCCTTAGTTGTAATATTGCTGTTTGGTAAATAACAGCTTCATGTTCACTTTCAGAATTTTGTAAACCTAGATAATATCACCACTCAGCATTCTTCTCCCCAAAAGAGATTAGTATTAGTCACAGATTTGCAGACTCGTTGACTACTTCTTCTCTAGAACGAATAAAACTTGTCTCAGCACCTACCCTGTGAGACCTCATTGCATACCATTCCTCATCTGGAAAAGCAACTGTTAATTCCTATCCTATCCTTTCTATCCTTTAACCAACTTTCAGTGCATAAAGGAAACTTTTCACCAACCCAATAATAAATTGGTTTCTTTAACAACCTTTGGTGAGGTCCAAGGCTTTTGAAAATCCAAATACACTGGGTCAACTTTATCTTATTCATACCCATGCTTATTGTCATTCTTACAGAACTGCAGCAGGTCAGTGAGGAAGGATTTCCCTTTACAGAAGATATGCTGACTCCCAACACGTTTATTGATTTGTTCAAAGATCTTACATTTGTATTACAGATTCAACCATCTTACCAGGGATGGAAGTCAGTCTCATTGCTCTTGTAATTCCCACGATCCTGGTTAGATCTCTTTCCACAGATAGGAGTCACCTTGGCAATCTTCCTGTCCTGTGCATGTAGTGGCTTCATAATGGTAAGTTACACACTGCAGTGAAACATCATCTGGTCATGCTGACTTATGATCATCTAATTATTTTGTGTAATATATCCTGTATATTTTTTAGATGTGATTGAATTCCTTTGACTATATTCTACAAAAGGGCTTCAGATGAGGGAATCTGTTCAAAGTCTTCAAAAGTAAAGACCAAGTCAAAGAATTAATTGTGCTCATCTGCTATAGCCTTATCATACCTGAGTATTCTTTCATAATTTTGTCACCACGTAGTCTCATCAATTCCCTATCAGACCTGCTTTTGATACGCTCAGAAAAAGTTTTACTACCAGTCTGAGCACACTTTGTCAAGTGCTCTTCAAATTATTTTTGAGTTTCCTTCATTTCTTGCTTACGTATGATCTCCATATTTTATTGGCTCTGTTGTTCTCCATATTTATCATGTTTTTAATTTCTTAGATGCTGACCTTTTCTCTATGATAGCTTCCTTAGCTTTTATTTTGAGCTACTGATCTAATGTAGGATTTTGAGGTCTCTTAGCCATTTTGCTTTATTTTTAATGTGACATTCATTTTATTGTATTTCCACTGTAATCTGTTTCAGGTAGAGTCCAAGATGCTTTCTGGCTTCTTGGTGTGGTTTTTTTGCAGGGTTTCCTTTCCCATTCGTTTCATAAAGTTTTCTTCCTTTCTGGAAACTGAAAACTCACATTCTGGATTTCTTTGACCTGTTTCCTGCTTTTAAACCTTGTTTAGGATGGTCACCACTACAGATCACATCTCCCAATAATACCTCTTGAAATGGATCCTCCTGCACTGCTCAAGACCAAATTCTTAACAGAATCTTTTACTGTGGGTTCTAATACTTTTTTGTTCTAGAAATAAACCATTCATCATAGACAAAAACTTTAAGTTTACATCTCATCCCAAGCACTTATCAGACTTCTAGATAAACAATCAGAATCTCTCACACTTAGCACTTCTCCCAAATTTGGAACTTCCTCAGTCTCACTCAGCATTTCCTGATCACTACCACTGTTGTGATGAGGACATAGTTCTGTATTAGTTCTACATTTTTGTTCATAACGTGAGATTTCCACCCAAAAGGAATAATGCTTTGCCTTTTTTATCATAACACTTTAATGTTTTGTTTAAGCTTCATATTACCCTTCACAGAGTGCCACTTCTCCCCCATTATGCCCTAATCTAGCATTCCTATGAAGCTGGAAGCCTGGCAACACAGGATCCCACGGCTTATCCTCTTTCCACCAAGTCTCTGAGGTACCTGGTATGTCAGAGTTGTTGTTTTGATTCCAAACATTGTAATAACTCCTTATTTCCCAGTCTCCCAGCATAGGTAAGGAAGCACTAATAAGTTTTGCCCCCATTCCACTGATTAATGTTGCATATTCTATGTATAATGTATTATGCTTATATTGTTGATTTCCTTCCTCTATTTTGAGGGGCACACTTAGCGTTAGGTTTGATAACACTTTTGCAGACTGTGTCAGCTCCTTCTTGTGTAACAGGTGACTTTCTTTTAACTTCTGATTTAAATAATCCTTTAGGGAGTTTTTAGTTTTGGTTCAGCTTTTTACCATTATGACTAAGGTGCAGCTGGTTTCTTTCTGCTCAGGTTCCTTCTGTCCAAAAAGTTCTATAGTTCCTAATGTATCTAAAAAACTACTGTTTATTCAATCTTCCTGTTGACTTCTTCACATATTTAAACTCTAGGCTACTATCTGTATGCAGAATTAAATAGAATTTCAGAGTTCAAGAAGAGCTCTCCAGCTAAAAAATAAGCATGAAAAAGAATGAAAACAGTTGAGTTTGTAAGTGGACAAAGCAAAAGATTGTCATCTTAACAAAAGTGGAAGTTTCTTGAGGCATTGAACGCTCATAGTGACCTTCAATGAAGTAAGCATGAGTCAGAGAAATACCCATGACAAGCTGATTTATATCTAGCATGGCAGACCTAACTAGATTATTATAAACCCAGGAGTTTTAAGAATATCTGGAATGAGAACAATGGTTGTATATCTTTTCAATAGACAATTCTTCTTCATTTTTTCTTTTTTTTTTTCTTTTTTTTTTTTTTTCAGAAAGCATTCCTTTGAAGCCCATATTTACAGTCTTTGTTTAGCACTGTCCTCAATTCCCAAACTATGCAACATGGAAAACATTCTTCTGAAAATATCAAAAAATATTCTTCCAAATTCCTGCCTTTTACAGTCACAGGTACTTTTTTTTTCTAGGCCTTAAGGTATACATTTTTATGGAACAAGTTTACTTCAAACCATTCACTGTTTCAAAACTCACTTTTAAAAGCAATATTAAGTAGCAGGTTAAAAAACAACAGATGAAAGCCATAAAGTGTTCTCATTTGTTCTGTGGAAAGATAAAAAGGCAGCCGACTTCTCAATATTGCATGGGCGAAGGTAGGAAGGGGAGAAAAAAATGTATTTTTAAACTTGGGAATGATTTTACTTGATTGACATGTAAAATACAGTCTAAGTTCCAAAGAACTTAATAGGCTGCAAGTACAAGTTGGAATTGAATTAATTTTTGCATTCTGTCACATCTCTAGCAAAAATCATCTGTTCCTTTTTATATAAGAAGGAAGCTGAATAAAGCACTTGTTGAATGAAGTTAGAAAAAATTGGTCCAGCTATTTTATTGTTGTTGTTGTTATTATTATTATTGTTTGTAAGTAGAAAGAGAATTCATCATCATACTATCCCCATATCAAAGTATACATAACAGTAGCTCTTGAGACAGTCCATATAAATATTAGAGGTGTTTATCAGCCCCCCACAACTGGGTCAATGCACTTCCATTTTTTGAGTTACTATCAGTTGCAAATTTGCAATTTGCTGCTTCTTTTTCAAGACAAAATCCATTTATTTTAGTGTACTATTAGTTTTATGTTTTACAGGACCACACATTTTGCTATTTTGTATGTATAGATTAACGCTTGATCCTCCTTGTACTTGATTCTTTTTAGCAATCTTTGTCCAACTTACCATAGTGGAAATACTAGGTTCCAAAGAAGTAAAATAGAATACACCTTAATGCTAGATGTCTTCTTAAGGTTTTTAGTATGTTCTTTTTAATGACACAGTCAATAGAGATTTGCCCACTATCAGTTTAGTCCTATTCAGTAAAGCAATCATCACTGCCTCCCCCAAAAACATTCAAGTAATAGGTTTCAGTTAGAACAAAACCCTGCAACACAAAAGCAAAGTTACATGAGTGAATGTTTGCAGTTTTCAGTGAAAGCAGTGAGTTCTGCATACTTGGATACACTATCAGGTGCCATCAGGTATGTTCATCAACGTTCATCAATTCTATCCAAATTGCATGTGTCAGATTTATAGTGATGGAGGCCAAGCTTTTAAATTTATTAATATTAAGATGATGGTATTTTATTTGTATTTACAAAAGCTTTTTCTGACCTAAGGAAACGGTTTTACACCATGAACCAAACTGAACTTGAAATCTTATGTGGTTATATGGTATACTTCTATGCTGGTGACTATGAATGATGACCCAGACAAGATCTTCAGTCACTGATACCAAACTTTAAACTTTTTTAGGCAGCTTTTGACAGGCTGTTCATATGAGGAAAACTGCCATGTTAACTATATCCAATCACTCTTAGACAGTTTTGAACTTTACTGAATTTTTGACCAAGTAATTCAGTGTGGACACATCAAAAGTTAGCATGGCTTTTTTTAACATTATATATACTATGATGTTGCCATCCTGGACTGTGAAGGATTCACACCAGTGCAGACAGTAGCACTCAAAGGCCTTAGAAAGACCCATCAGCACAACTGAGGTAGGAGCTGCAAAAATATGTAGGCATGCTTTCCTGAACCACAGCTGAGAAGTCTGGAGAGGAGCTGCATCTGATTTATGTAATCTACATTTAATGGAGTTACCTATTTGAAAAATACTGGGATACAAAATCAAGACAGTAACATTTAGGGAAAGACATTTGGATTTCACTTATTTTTTAAAGCTGAGTTTTACATGACAACACAAGATGCCTCACAACCTTGCCCCACTGGGTTGTCTCCTTTAGAAGTGCTGAGAGCTGGCAGTATTGAAGAAGGTACTATCACCTCTCAGTCACCCAGGTGGGTGAGAAAGAATACAAATGAGCTATGCACAGTGACCCACTGATGCAACTCCCATTCAAGCTTAGTGTTTTCAATCTACTTCTTTGTCAGACATCAGGGATGTTGAGAAGGTGTAAGTGCTCCCCTGATAATGACCCCAGATTCTGCCACCCTTATTCAGGCTGATCAGTATTTTACCATGAGTAATGTGATTGTTATGTAACAGCATAATTCAGAGCCAACAAACCACAGATTTTAGCTTTCTGTTTTTCTTTTCTCATTTTCACATAACTTAATTTCCACTTCTGCCATGTTACAAGCTGACTGGGACCAATGTATCTGTTTGTCACCCAGGTTTAAAGATGGTAAATCAAAGTGCCATTATTATTATTGTTGTTGTTGTTGTCGTCGTCATTATTAGTATTAATTTTATGTTTATTTTCAGTCAAAAAAACCACTTGCCATTGCAGAGACCAATAAGCCCATCACTGAATGCTCCCACAATTCATCCTCCTTCAGCCAGTCAAGGCAAAGAAGATTTCATTTCGTGGTGTGCTCTTTTTTGCAGGGTGGTGTGTCCAAATTATTCAATTTGTTTATTTAGATGCTCTTTCCTTGGAAACAGCAATCCACACACCTCACACAGTTTAATGTCTACTCTACCAATTGAGAAAAATAAAATGCAAACAAACATTATTTAATGATTTGTTAATATTTAAATATATATATGTAAATACTTGAGTAGTTTTTTCTTACTTCTGTCCCATTATCTGTACGTTGAGGAACCTTTTAAAAGACAAGTATTAAAGAAATGATATAATCACAAATCAGGCCAGCTAGTTTTGTTTTCAGAAAATGTATCCATAGAATCAATACTGCAAGATTCAAATTTGCTGCTGAAATCCTCAAGATGGTTTAACATTGAGTGAATCTGTGGGAGTTCAGGGAACATAAGATGAAGAGAAGTTTCCATTATTCTGCTCCTAGAAGAGAATTTCTGTCCCAGATTCATGTTTGTATTTAACTGTTAGACAACATACAAGGTGCCCTAGATGTTGGTTTATGTTACAAATTAGGTACAAGTACTAGGTGCACCAAACTACCTTGGACATTTTATTTTTTATTGTCAAGTAAACATCAATTATGCCATTGGATATTTTAGTGTTTCTTTTTCTTTGCACAAGAAATTTTAAAAAGAACATGAGCCCTAAGAATAAAAAGCTCTAGTACTTCATTATTCCATGTTTCTATTGTGGTGAGAAAATTCAACAGTTTCTTTCTCACTGGCATGCTACAGAATAATGTCAATCAGTTCATATTTTTTTAATTGAATGATCAAGGTCTTACACTTAATCTGTAGCATTTTAATTTGCCTGGTCATATAAAAGTAATGATAGATTTGGCAGTAGGGAGAAAAGAAGACTGGTAACAGCTATGGAGGAAAGCACTGGGAACAAATGGAACCCCTGACAGTAGGAAGGCAAATAGGAGATATCTGGAGTCCTTACAACGGGAAGAAGACAGTGGAAAGGCAAGAAAAATATGGGGCCATAAGAGTTTCAGGGCTTTAGATATGGGACTGTCTTCTCATTCCTTAGGGTCATCCTCCTGTGTCTATTTGGTTTGGGTCATGTCATCATTCCCCCCTTTTTTATTTGCTTTTTTTTTTTTCCCTCCAATTTTATAATTTTCAGGAACAAAAACCATATATGTCTTCTTTCCCAAAACTGATTCCCCAGACATCAAAGCCTCACAATAAAGACAACATCATAGCTCATGATTAGAAGTCTGGATCCAGATGTGGGGGAGCAATTCTATATCACATGCATAATGTGTCTGGTCTAAACAAACAAAAAGTATATTTGCTTTATATGTATAAAAGGTTCTTGCTCA
The DNA here is from genome assembly GCF_031877795.1 of Strix aluco. Classification (NCBI taxonomy): domain Eukaryota; kingdom Metazoa; phylum Chordata; class Aves; order Strigiformes; family Strigidae; genus Strix; species Strix aluco. The sequence goes on along the minus strand of NC_133934.1, from coordinate 110,349,404 downwards.
ATAGACATGATTTCTTATGATATGAAACTTTTTCCTAATATTTATAGAGCCCTTCTCTCATATGTCTTATTCTACCTACCTTGAATACTCCCTGCAGCTTTTGGAGAACAATATGAGTTTCCCACCAAAAGTAGCCTGGTAAAAAAACATTCATGTCAATCAAAACATCCTCTGCCAGATCCTAGATCTGAAACACAGAAAGACAGCACAAATCCATTCAGAGTGTTTACACAAACTCTATTTTTTTAAATTTTTTTTTTTTTTTTTTTCCCCAGGATAAAGGCTATCTTTTATCTTACCTCTAACACTAGAAGGTGTTAATCCACCAATAAACCAGACTCTCAGGATCTACACTGTAAATTTTTAAAATTTGGTGACAGCTAAAAAAGAGGGTTGGAATAAAGATAAAAGTAACTCACCCTGGTAATAATGGAATATGGAGCTTTTTATTACCTATGACAGGTCACTGTTCCACTTTCAGTCCAGGGTAGTACTGACCCCAAACTGTTACTTTCTGACAGCTGTTTAATGATCTATATAAAATGAGTTGCTAATATCACTGCATTTTCCAGTTCCCAAGTATATGAATATACATTTAGAAATAATCTGGCACCATTTTGACAAGTCTTACCTGAGAAGCCAGGAAATGAATGTGACATATCTTGACCTAAGTATGTGTCTTCCAGATTAGGGCTGAGGTAAATAGGTGGAGAAGCTTGAATTAGGGGAACCTGTATTGATTTTGTGCAGTGATGACTTTACTCTCTAGAACTCTTGATATCAAATTTCTCACCAGCTTTAATTTAATTTAAAAGTCATTTCAAGAAATTGATTTTTTCTTAGTAAGTGATTTCATTTTATTTTTTGGGAAGAGGGAAGGCTGGGTGTGGGAGATATTGTTAGTCATCTTTTAAAACAGAGACTTTTGTCCAGGGAGCAATTAGGCACCCAGATGACACCTATTTTGTCAGGGTGAAAATTAATTAGTAGCCGGAAGCAAAAAGCTGAATGTTTTTTCCCCTTTAACCCTCAGAATTGAAAATCCATTCTTAAGTACAGATTTTGCCTAAAACACTCAACAGAGCAATGCAATTCTTAACAATTAATTCAACCCTTAATTGTATAATTGTACATGTGTTAATGATACTAATTCAGGATGATTCCAGACATAGTCAAAGCTCTATGGTTGGAGCGCAATTAATTTTTATTTTAAATGTTATAGCAATCTAAGGGGCAGTTTTACAAGCAATACGTAAAGTAAGCAAAATCTTGTCCATTTGCTGGCAGCGAAGATCCTGTGGTATTTTGTCCTCGTTTGGAAGTGCTTGTGTATTATGTTTAATGCAAAAAACCCTGGCAGTACAATTAAATCTAGGCTTCTGTTGAGAAACAGGTCTTCCATTACAAACCTGGAAAGGATGCACTTCTTATCAGACAGCTGTGTACTGTTGGGTTGCATTGTTCAACTATATATGAGAAAAAGAGAAGATTCAAACACACAGAACTATTTTATTTGCTTTCTGGCTGAAAAAAATTGCAGACAGGCCAAATCCTGAAATATCCTGAACACCTGCAACTCACAGAGAAATAAACAAAAGTTTAGCAGTAGAAGGCTCAAATTACTTAAAATAAATACGCACAAAGGAGGAATTATTTGATCCTATAAACCTCTATATTTTTTATGTCATGGAGGACTCTACATATAGAAAATTGGAGACTCCAGCCAAGGGCCATGAAGATGACTGAGGAACTGAAGCAGCTCTCATGTGAGGTGAGGATGAAAGAGCTGGGAATGTTCAGCTTTTGAAAAATGATGTTTCAGCTTTTTAACCTTTTTTTTTTTTTTTTTTTTTTTCTGCAAGTGTGGTCAAACAAGTCAACCAGAGAGGTTATGGAATCTCTGTTCTTGGAGATATTCAAATTCAACTGGGCATGGCCCTGAGCAACATTTTGTAGTGATCCTGCTTTGATTAGGGGGCAGTTGGCTAGACAATCTCCAAAGATAACTTCCAACCTTAGTCATTTTGTGGTTCTGTGAATTTTTGTGTGGTAGCTCTAAGAACTGCACTAATATACCAAAGCAATAAGAGAAGGAAAGGGAAAGTCTTATCTTTTTTCCAGCAGTGGTAGGTGCAATTATTCTGTAGAAACTGATGTTCTGTGAATTAGCTAGCCTTGCTCTAGCCTTGCCTCATGTGGCAAAACACCTAATTTGACCATACTGAGGACTGGGTCTGGGAAGTAGCTTAGTTCTGTTCCAAAGGAGGTACTTGTTCATAAAACCAGAAATGGTGTTTTAGACATCTGGATATTTTCTGGCAAAAATTATAGGTTTAGAGTTAGTGTCTGCATATGTGAGATGGAGTTCAGAATCCTGCTAAATCCTGCTCCTATGCTGTTAAAGCATAAGTACTCCCATTCTGTCTAGGTGCTACTTTCTCAGTTCTTTTGGGAATCTGATCTTAAGTTACATGAACCCAGGTTACTTTCAATGTTTGACCATTGGGTGGCTGTCATCTACATACTCTTTGCTCTCATGGGTAGCCTAACAGAAGGGCTTTGCCTCTGTTTTTTGTCCTACTAAATGGGTACTTTCTACACAGAAGTAAAGGGCAAGTCCAACTCCCATTATCCTGTTGAAGCCCATAAGTGAAAACTCATAATCTTGCCCTAATTATAGAACACATGTGTGACATCAAAACTGTGCCTGAATATATGCATATATACATGCACACAGTGTGCATTTAAAATAGCTACAGTAGTTACAGGACAAAAAAATTCTTGTGTAGGTGTGTGCATGCAAATGTAATCTCTCAGTCACATTTGATATCAGGTTTATATGCCCAGAAAAAAAATTAAAAGGGGAAAAAATCCTCAAAGCCCTCATTTATTTACTAAATTTTGTGAAATGCCAGGCTCTTTTAATGATTACTGCATGCCAGGCTGAGACAGAAATGTCAGCAAGGTAGCATAAATGGAAAACAAGATTATAGTATTTCCTCATAGCCCTGCCAAGGTCTGACACTGCAGGAATGATTTTATGTTTTATGAACATTGGCTCTGCAATTGTTAGGTGTGATATCCCTTTAGGTGCATGGTCTAACTTAAATACAAGCATTCTCACTTTTCCCTTTCCATCCCCTGCCCTTTTTCGACTCTGCTCTTGCATCTGAACACTCTGAGAAGGCACATGAAGAGTAACATGTTAATGCTCTGTTCAGCATTTTGTTTTAGGTTTTGGATTTGTTTGGTTTTGAAAGTAGAAAAAAAAAAAAAAAACACCAAAATATTTTTGTAGAAACACTGTTCAGAAAGAAAAAGATTGAATGAACAAAAGGAAAGGGGAAGAAATCTTATGATGCTGTCACTTGTGGTGCAATGGCAATTGTCTTTAGGTTGCAGAATTTCTGTCTGAAATAGCAAGCTGGCCAGACACATAAGAAAGATACACATTGATTTGCCCTTTGGAAAAAAAAATAAACAAGCAAACAGGAGGGAGATCGCTTCAGTATTTTGCCCTTCAAAAGAAGAAAGAGGATATGAACATTTCAATAAAATGATATGGCTGTCACAAATGTAATGTCATCAACCTCTTTCAGTAACAGGATCATGAAAAGTACTGGAGTGGGGGAAGGAGAATAAGTAAAAGTAGAAATAAGCAATGCCTTTACTACAAAATATTTTGATCTGTGATCAGTGGCAGTATGTTCTCAAAAGTTTGGGGTTTTTTCTTCTTCTTTTTTCTTTTCTGCTGCCTCTGAATACTCAGAAACTTGCATGACACCCACATGGCAAGGACAAACCGCTGAGGCAGCTGGAGAAAAGACCAGCACTAAGCTTAAAGGAATAGTGTAGTTTTAGTTTGGTTTCAGATTCTGTCACTCTATCTGTAAGAAACTGAAGGAAATAATAAAAGCGCCTGTTATTAGACTATCTAAACAGCTCAAAGAAAGGCAGTTGTGAACAGTAAGTGTCCGGCCTAATGAAGGTGAGAGCTGGAGACACTAACCAGACTCTCCAGGTCTGCTAATAGTCCTTTATACCTCATCTCTTGTTTTGCTCCTCCTCGTCATACTTGTTTGCTGTGGCAAACTCATGAAATCACTTTGAACCCAGGCTTTGTTATTTGAAAGCTAATTTTCATCCTATTTAAGGGTTTAAAGGTATGTTGTTCAAACATGAAGATTATAATAATGAGTGTGTTTTGCCAGTCTGTGTATCCAGCAGAAGCAATGCACATTACTACTGATATTCATTCATTTATTTTGATGTAATTTGAAGTGTCTGCCTCTGGCTCCAGGCATTTTTAGAGTAATTAGAACGTGCAATCATGAACATGGAAATATTCACACAAAATAGGCAGTCAAAGCTGTCCAGTTAAAACAAAACTGACTACTTCTGCATAGTGATACTTTCCATCTGAATATTTGAGACACTCACTGCTGCATTACCTCCCTAATTCTTCTGGGAAATTAAGAAAAGTATCTGACTGATTTCACAAGGCTTTGAATTGGATTCCACATGTGTGTGCAAAAATGACTTTTATGTGTCCTGTCATATAATATAAACATGCTGGGATGAATCAGACCAAGAGGAGAACTGAAAACAGTAGTTACAATATGCACCATCAAAGCTCCTTAATTTTAAACTAGGTCATTTTTATTTGAAACATTTCCAGTGATGATAGCTGCACAGAGATGTTGATTTACACAACTGTGTCCTCAAGTTTTAGAACTTTATATATTAAAACAATGTTGCTGTTCAGAAGATTAACAATTATAGCTGTCTGATGCACCTTTCCAAACTAAAATTTACTGTCAAATTTTTCAAACTTTACTGTGTTGCAGTAACCTGTGTTGTGGTTGTGTTGAACAGATTGCTCTTGTAAGCACAAAGGTCTTGATTCAGTTGTGCATTTGTTATCATATAAGTGGCATCTCAGATGCCTCAGGATCTGTAAGATGTTCATGTGGACTGCCTAGTGGCAGCTGGGGTTCTGGCTGGATACTCAAGTTATCTCCACTGGAGCTAGGCAATTGGATGTCCAGGAAACTGAATCAAGACCAAAATATGAATGGAGAGTTTATCTTGTCTGCATTTACCCTAGTAACTTAAGTGTGACTTGGACTTTTCTCTGACATGATATCCAAAGTGACCATGATAAGCTAATATCCATTTCATTATGCTCTCTCCCACTTTAGAAAAGAGTGGAAACATGCAAACCACCTGCTGGGAATGGCTAACACCCAGACTTTGTTTAGGACAGGGCTAGCTGCCTTGGGCCAAAACTTGACAGGAAACAGCCTAACAATTCATTGGTATAATCTTCCAATGTTTGAGTTTATTCCCTGTCTCTTCTCATTTCACTCACTGAGATGCTGATCATGTGTTCAAGTTACTGCCAGGGCACTGCAAATGTCAGCAGCTCCCTGTGGGCCTCCACAGGGATTCCCCCAAAGGCAGCAGAGCAGGGCCTGGGAGCCCAGGGCCACCCCACTGCCCTAGCCAGGAGCTGGGCAGCTAGGGACACTGGGGGCAGCGCCAGCCCCAGGCATCAGGCACCATTTTGGAGACAGAGATGGCCTGAAGTCAGGACAGGCTGTGGGCCCACAGCTGGGCAGGGCAGGGCTGTGGGGGACTGGAGACTGGCCCTGCTGCAGCGTTGCTGGGCAGCCGACATGGGGTCCTGGTCTGTAGGCAGGCTGGGGAAGTCCCAGAAAAGGGCAGGCAGGGGCAGCCAGGCCTGCGGGTGCCTTCACAGCCTCCTCAGTAACAGTATCTTTATGCCTTTACAGAGGCTCTGAGAGCAATAGGAACAGTACCAGCTCTTAGCAGCAGGGGGTTAACATCTCCTAATAAGGAGGTTACGCAGGGCAAATGGGAGTACATAGAGTTAAATCTTTATTATAAACAAGTCTGGTAGATGTCCTCTACAAGGGTATTATACGAGCAGTTAAATGGTGGAGAATGAGAAAGTTGAGAATTCAGCTGATCTGACTTCATGGCGGAGGCCTGAGTTCAGAGCAAGACAGTATGGGAGGTGAGGCCTGATGGCCATCAGCAGAGCCCTTTTAACACCCCCAAGTTTGCACACAACCCTGCCTTTATATAGTCAGCACTAATTCACCTGTCATTGTCAGAGCCAAAAATATTTAATATGCTAATACTAAAATGAACATTCCACACACCAGAAAACCATTTGCTTTCAGGGCTAACGCTGATAAATTTACTGTGAAATGTACAGAGAGTAATGCGCAGTACAGTACTTTGTCTGGTTTCCAAAGGCCTGGCTAATGGGGAAGCATGCCCCGTGTTGCTTTTTACTTCCAACACCCAGCTGTACAGAAGCAGGAATTTAAAATTAAAAATAACCTTTCAGTTGATTCCTTGCATAATTGCTATCTTGTTTTGTTAATACTGTGGCTGAATTATAAGTTGCCGAAGCCCTGGAGATTTGCATGCTGGTTTATCAGCCTGAATTTGCATTGACATGCTTTTCAGTCAAGTGAGTAACTAAATCCTGTGGCCTTGAGTGAGCCTGGCAGTATTTGCATAGGAAATCAGAGGGAGATTAGGGAGAATGACTATATGCTGTCTCCATAAATAGATTCAATGATGAAAATTTTGTGCATCTTAAATACTACTGAATTTCATTGACTAACTGTGGCTGACATACTAGCAATGCTTTGAAAAAGTAATACAATAAAAATAGGTGCAAGACAGCCAAGCCTCTGCTTCAACACCAGGCAGCCTTCCACCATGGCTGTCGGAAATGGCCATGTCTCACACGACTAGCATTCACGCATGAACATGAACAGACTAAAGCAGCCATCTCACCTGAAAAGTTGCTCATTATTTCCTATTCACACCCCGGTGAAGTCAGAGCTTTACATTATTGTGGAGCAGATCTGTACACAGACTAAGGGTGATGATGTCAAAATATCCTGTTAAATTTTTTTCTCCTGTTCATTATGAAAGATTGGGAAAAAACTGTCAAGTTAAGGATATATTTATTAATTTCATTGTTAATAATCTTCTGAATGAGGCTTGTCATCACCAGACAGAAATGCACATGTTCCATATGGTTTGAGCCAGTGTTAGATGTTTTAAATGAACCTGCAAGAAGCCTCATACAGAAGGACTACTGAATTAGTTTCCCTTAAGGTAAGTATCTAGTGACAGTTTTTCCTCATGCTCCAATCCATCAGGTTTTATTGAATCCTTAATTTTGCTTAATGTAACTGAAGATATTTTGAAGTCTGAGCATCAGTTAAGTAAATTGTATCCATAAATCTGGAACTCCACAATGAATAGGAGTATTGTCCTCAGAGCCCTTGCATGCTTTTACAAGAATATTTCTGCTTAAGTTGTGATTAAACCAGCCCTTCATGTTTCTTGAGCTTCTGAGAGCTTCTCTCACTTGACAGCAGAGTAGGAGCAGATGGGTTTCATTAGATGGCCCAGGACTTTATCTTTTAATCACCTGCCTCACCCAATCTGAGGGGGGAAAAGGGCAGATATATGAGAATTCTCCTCCTTTCTGCTTCTCTCTCTCTCTAGTTCTCTGTAAGGCATCTGCTAAGACCTCATTCATCACTGTGAAAGCTGCAAATGGATAGCTGTGTAATACCCCAAGGTCTTGTCTGCTGTGGTGGTGTAGAGCCTAACCTCTCCCCTGTAAAAGGAAAGGCTACATGTACTTTTGTCAACCTGTCAGCAAGCACTTCTCTCTCAATGCTGTTTGCTCAACCCTCACCCCCCATACCGACAGTGTCAGCTTTCTGAAAATGTTTCATTTTGAAGAAAGCCCTAGATGTAGTTCTCATGAGAATGTATTCTTTATTTCATTCCTCAGTGCACAGCCATATGTGAAATATATATTTGTGTGTACATACATATGTGTATCAAAAATGTGAAAAGGTAGTGGATATTGTGTGTCCTTTGGGTATAAAAAATATCAGTGTTGGTCACTAAATTTAATTTTTTGATCACATTTTTCAGTGAGTCTGCAATAAAACCACAACCTTCCTTCTCTATTTTTGCTTCAGTGGAAAGTAGTCCACAGAATCCTCCAGAAATAAGTAATATTGTCCTTGGGCTGCTGAAGAGTGGCAAGTTAATTCTTTCCAGAAGAGTCTTCCCATATTCTACTACTGTTTCCTGCTGAATGATAATTTAGGATTCTCATACTAACTCACATTTAAAATTAATCACAGTTTTCCAGGAAAAAAACATGAAGACTGATGACTGATTAAAATAGATGTCTGGAAGTTTCTTTGATTTGAGACCAGATGTATTACAACAACTCCTTTACTTTTTATCCAGTTTTTATCCAGACAAGTTTCTGTTTGAGTTATTTTTTTTTTAATTCTGTCAAAGCCAGCAGTATTCTCATCAGAATTTAGATCAACTGTGAAAGAATCAAATCTTTCAAACTTTCAATACTTCCATAAAGAACTTTGTAAATAAGTAATTTTTTAATGTATATACATGATCTATTTCATAAGATCAAACATTTGAATATAAATAGCATTTAAGAATAAATAATTAACCTAAACAGTGTTTAAGCATTGCTCAGATGTCTACTTATATTGTCTGTAAGGATTGTATTCAACTTCCATTGAATTTACATAGAGACATGTGTTCTTTCTTTTAAGAGACTTTAAATAAAAAAATTGTAAGGAGACGTCCAAAATGGAATACCAAATGCTTCTTAATTTTGTGGAAATGTGTACTGAAACTGTGAATCAAACTTTTTATCTGCATTGTACTAACTTGTTCCAGAATTAGTCAAAGTGTCACTAAACTTGGGGAGAAGAGGTTTTAAATTAATGATGTGAACTTAAAGCCATTTTTTTCCCCTGCAATACTAAGTACATTTTTAAAGGGAACAAAGTAGTGTGAATGCATGACAAAATGACATTTAATAGCAAAAGGATGCATGCAATAACTGATTCATACCATGAGAAAGGATACTTACCTTCAAGGTACAGTTTTTTCCTCAAGCTATCAATGAGCCATTTTTTGTGTGATATGGCTGCCAGAGCAGCTCAGATTCACCATCTCTTTGTAGACACGCTCACAAGATGACATATTTATACCCTACAAGTATTCCTGCTGGTATATAATAATACATAGCAGAGATTCAAAGTTTTTTATGAAGAACTTCACTAAACTTGGCTGAGAGTTCATAGCCCACAGTGGCTATGCTCCCTTGACCACTAGCTAAGAGGCAAAGAACTATGAGGCCAAAGGGGAGAATGAAGAGCTGTAACAAGCAGGCAATTGAATACTTCTATAAAATTAAATTGACCAGAAATTTTTTCAGATATAGTAATTAGTTTTCTTACATAGCCACAGAAAATAATGAAGGAGTTTGATATTAGCTAGGTGAAGCAATAACACTTCAGACTAAGTATCTCTAACAGGCATTTAATTTCTGTTTAATAATACAGTTATTGCATGTCAAATAAATACTGGGAGAGTATTTGAAAAACAGAAATAATAGATATGTATGGGCTATCTGACAGATTTTCTACAAAGCAAAATTTCATTAAATATCTTTTTTTAAGCTATCTTAGCAATACCACCTAACTAAAGGAATTTAACACTTTCCATTTAGTAAGACAGACTGCAAATATAAGCCAATCTATTGTTAGAATTCCTAAAAACATTATTATTGGTACACAAAGTCATACATATTAAGCAAAGAATATTTCTTGTTAATTTCAATATACTGAAAAGGGAACATATATAGCCTACTTTTTTACTTCTGTTTTACATATGATAGTGATATTCATGTGGTAAATTGCCCTCCTTATGTTGCCTGGACCACTTCAAATTCCCTCTGCCTCATGGTCTCTTTATTGGGATTGCTTCTGACATTTCAAATAGCAGAATGTCTTCAAAACATCTTGGTAAGAATCTCCATTTTGCCTCTTTCCCATCTCATAAAATTTTGGACAAAAGTGAATTCATTTATTTTAAATTCAAACTAGTTCTCTACCAGCCCACAGTACCTATTTTGCTGGCTTTGAAAAATCTGGGACAAAAGCTCAGGAAAGTTCTTCTCTGAACCAAACAACTACCTAGCCAGAGTTCAATGAACTGAATGTAAATCCTTTATCTCCACAGTTCAGCATGTTTCCTGCCCTTGTTGGCTAATTAGTTCATTTAAAATATTATTCATTGACCATATGGACCAAGTTTATCTGGTGAAAATTTAAGAAGTTAGAGCTGTGGATATGAAGGGTTGTCAGAATACAGAATTAATCCTCGTCTGTTATGACCCTCTCAGGTGCTTGCATCTTGTACTCCAGTTACTTACCCATCTAGAAAATGCAAGGGTAAAGTCTCCCAGGTGAAGCAGCAAACTACCAAATATTCTCAGGCAAGGCAGAGTCACTGCATATACTTTCCTCATTACCCTCCCTTGGAGGGTATCGAACTTTGAAATTGATTTAAAAGTCTTATGCTTCTGTTGAAAACAACCCCCACATGCTCCCAGCTCTGTCCTCAGAGAACTTGTGTCTCTGTAATGATTTTGCTTTTATAAGAATTGGATTTTCAAGATATGGTGCAAGAAGAATACTTTGATATAAGCCATGGGGTTTGATTCTGGGTGTCCCATGCTCTCTGTTCAAATAGCTATCACTGGTCAACACTATTGATGAAAAGGATGGTCAAATTGCTGGGAAACTATTTGAGCTGCAAGGTTGAACTGGTGGCCAAAATATAAAACAGACAAATTCTGTCAATTTTTGGGTTTCAAACAGTGTAGCAGTATTTTGAAGGAAAAAGGGGAAAAATAATCTTAGTGGACTGAGAAAGGGATTAAAAAAGACTTGCATTACTTCCTACATCTCCTGCCAGGTTGCTAGGCAGCTGGGGGGCAAAACTAATTTTGATAATTTGTCTTAGTTTCTCACTCTGAAACAGACCTGCTGATTCTAATAATTCTGCAACAAGTCATAATTAACTAAAGATAACAGATACTTTTGGTTTTATTATAAAGTTAGTAACCATTTTTCATGGTTTTTTTTAAGGTTTATGTTTATTATAGTATCTCCAAGAAAAAATGGAAGAAAAATAATATCTTGTGCCAAAACCTAGCTTTATACAATATCCATCTTCACTTGTTCTTCATAGAATGCCTGGAAATGTGATCTAAATTTACATGAGCATGCAATCCTTAAGAGGCTGTATAGGAAAAGAATAGTGCTAGATATTTCTGCTTCTGATGGGTAGAACCAATAAATAGACAAGAAGATGAGCTAAACAATCATCATGCAGGGGAAAGTAAGCGTATGTCAGGTACTCTTTCTGTGGTTTTTCTGTTCTTTCTGACAAGTGGAAGTAAGAAAGCAGCTGCCCCATAGGATAGCTGAAGACAGCAGCCACCAGTGAGATAACAGCAGTGCAGTGGACCTGCACCTTTCCACACAACTTAGGCAAACAGATGTCCCTATGTTTAACTTTTATATGAGACATCAGACTTGTACCTATTCAAAATTGTCTTTGTGATAGTGTACGGAATGACTGGGATGTACCCAGACCCTGGACTACTTTCTGGAAGGCCAGATTTTCCCACCCTGAATCCCACCTGCAAGTTTCTCACTTAGCTTTCATTTAGCAGGATGTCTCATGAAGAGTGCTGCACTCTGGATTTGAGCTGTAGTGACAGAATCCAGCTTTTGCTCATAGAGATCTGTGGGGTTGTATGCAAACAGGACTTTCACTGTTTCCGTACAGATCTCATCTCTGACAAAATAGGTTTTATACTTTGCAGCTAACCTGACCTCCATGTTTTTCCAGACCACTAAGAAATATACAGTGTTATAAGTGCAAGTGAAAACTGCTGCCTATTTCACATCGTCTCCAATTCAAGACAGGACCAGCAGTGTTGAAAATGACTGTACATATGCTACGACTGCTTGAATTTTCAACAGCCTGTGCTTAATTCTATGTACTTGGTACCTGCTTAAGATAGAAGCTTGTAAGTATTCTTTATGAGACACAGAAACAGATAAAGAGCAAGTGTAAGAAACAGAAAGCAGATAATGCTAGTAAGAGAAACCATGTCCACTCTAGGGGAAACATTAAGTGTGTCCCACATGGATTACAACAGATCTCTGCTGCCTTTTACCCATATAAGTGATCTGGACAGTAGGATCAGATTTAAGTGGTTACATTTGCTGATGTTGATTGGAGAGCTGCAAACATAGATAACTGCCAGAGATACTCAGGAGGTAAGAAAGTGCTTTAGCTCTCAGCTACAGACTGACATACTGTATTACTTGTTGCAAACAGCCTGATTCTGAACTCACTCTGATTTTACTTTGATACAATGTCACTGACTCATTAGAAGTACTTCTAATTTAGCCTCATCTTTTTCTAATACTGACAAGAAAGATTTGTGACTTAAGCATGAATTTACATTTTTGTGGAAGGAAGGGAGAAAGACAAACAGACCTTCAAATCAAAAAATAAACAATCTAGTTTACAGTTCAGTGAAGTTAAGGAGTGCCTTGATTGAGAGTAAGAATCTGGGACTCAAATAAACTGTAATATGCAAAACTGGATGTGCTGCCATGCTTTTATTTCTCCATTTCCCCCATATCTATCCAGTCATAGGATCAGGAGAATAATAGTTTAAGGTACTATCAGGTGCCCCTTGATAAAGTATAACAGCTAGTATGAGCTCTACATATATATGGCATCTTATACTTAGGTAAGGAGAACAAGATAAAGTAGAAAATATAGAGCTGGATATTTTGGTGACCCTTCACACAATTCCTCCATGTGGGAAGAGAGATTTCCAAATCTGTTATGCCACTGGAGCTCCATAAACAAAATGACTTCTATCAAGGTCTTCTATTGTATGGAAAAAAAGAGATTAATTCCTGGAAAAAAGCAATCCAGCTGAATTATTAATAGTTTATAGAATGGTAGTTACACCAAAATTTAATTCAGCTCTAAGTAGGTATGGTACCTGCTACAGTTAGTGTTATAATAGTGGAAGTTTTGGAACAACAGCTTAATTGAGATTTTCTGGGTGTTATGGAACAGAAAAGTTTTGAAGAGATCTGGAAAAGACATAATACTTAGGCTTTAAAAAATATTTCTAATCAATAATGAAAGATGAGTAACTTCCCTAACCTTCCATAAAATAATGAAGGACATTACCAGAATACCATTAATTCATGTTATGATAAACTATATAATTATATACATTTCATCATTCTTCTATAGACTAGCTGAGGACAACAATTACTATAAATCTAAGATGTTACTCCTTGGATTTGCCTGAAAATTACAGCTATAAGTGACAAAATATCAAGTAAGCTTTCCTCAAAAAATTTCCAATCAGAATATTTATATAGAAATGGAATAAAATAACAATAACAACAACAACAAATAGCAATAACAACAGCAACACCACCAACACCACTAATAATAATAATAATAATAAATAATAATAATAATAAAGAAGTTGAAGAAAAAGCAGCAGCTTTCCAGAAATAATCATAATGCACCAAATGGGGAATAAAAAATCTTAACAATCTACCTTTTTCTTTGATACGTGAAGATTACGCTATCTAAAATAGCAATTTGGTATTTCTAATATTTGTGATGAATGACTGTAAAGTATGTCTGTAACCATACTTAAGTTCCTGAAGAATATAGTATCTGCTGTTATGCTCCAATTTTTGGATGAAAGAAGGAGGATTATGAAAATAATTACTGTATAGGAACATATATTTAGACCAAAGAAAAGTGAAGTGATATTCAGTATTACCCAGATAATCACTTAACTTGTTCTTCCTGTTAGTTGGTTTGTTCTTTTAACTTATAATTTCCCAGACAACCTGAGACTTGAAGCTAAGCAAGCTGATTCTAGAACAGATACCTGTTCTGTAAACCTTCTCTACTATTTTAATCTAGTCTTCATTTTTCATTGAAGTGATTATTTCATATTACATCAATACAGGTTGTTTTCTGGTTGTGTTTTTGGTTATTTGATTGAAATTGTTATTTTCTTTAACAATTTTTGAGGTTCCTTACATTTTTAAGAATATATGAGAATATATGTCTCAGACCTAGATAATGTATCTCTCAAGTGTGAGAAATTCAAAACAAATTAGTTAATATTCTTGCCTGAGTCACTTGATATATATGATACTGAGATTTGTGTTCTTGCCCTTCTCCATTTCACAGATGTGTGTCATTACCATGAAGCTATTACTTATTCTACTGGGCAATGCACAGCATTGCTTTATTAAAATATAATTTCTTAGTTCAATAGTCAAGATGCAAGGTCTGAAAAACCCTCAATCTCTTTAAACATAACTACACACATTGCTTTATTTTCACTCTTTCACACAGTTTTCTGGTCAAAAAAGTCTCCGAAGCATTTTGCCAGTTGTTTTTCTTAAATTTATTTATTTCACACGTTAAACCTACAGATACGGTGTTCTATGCCATTGTAAATGTCACACGTCCCCACCCTCCCTCCCACCCCCCAAAAAAAGAAGAAAAGCACCTAGTACAAGTACTGATCTAAAAAATTCCAGATATGCATTTAGATAGATAGCAAATTCATGACTTTCACATCAAAATTTGTAATTCCTTTAATTAGTTGCCTTTTTGTAGTAAATAAGCTGTGGGGAGTACTTCTTTTAGTATAATGTTTTCTAACTTTATAAATCTCCTTGGTTTCTTTAGCATATTAATAGATTACTGTGATTTTCTTGTGCATGTTTGAGCAACGACATTCAGGTGTCTAACTAGCCTTTAAACACTTTGCACTGTCCAGCTTTAAATTTGTGAGGACCTAAGGGAAATTTGCAGTGTTGATTGCTCTAGTAGTAAACTGGTTATATTCCACTGAGATGTGTAGTGGAAGTACATGTAATTGTCCTAGGCTTGATTCCAAAGTCTCTGTAGGAAATGTCCTTCTCATAAGTAGTCATGGATAACTCACATGTAATAATTCTGTCACTGCAGCCTTCTCAGACCTCTTGTATTACAGTAATAACTTTGTGTCTATATAAAAAAATTGTTCGCATACATACCTAATCACAATTGCAATTTAAAAGCTTTTAAAATGAACACATTTTCAATTTGAAGCCAAATGATTTACTCTTCAGTTCACTATGTTGATGGGTGTTGAAAAATGGAGGATTTTTTTTTTTTGGAGAAGGTGCTGCATTTTGGAAGTTGATTTAGAACAGGCAACTCTAAAATTTTCCTATACTGTTAAAATTATTGAAATTATAGAAATAATCTAAATATTTTGTTATTTTCTTGATTTGAAAGTAAAAATAATTGTGATTATTTTCACTGAGAGGAAAATTTATTTTTCTTTTCTAAGATATACCTGCATATCTTCCTTGGGAACATAATTCTCTCTTTTAAGGATTAATGCATTCCTTGGTTATCTGATTGACGGACACCAGAAGACAAGACAAGGAAGGACATTTCTCTCTTACTCTGAATAAAATAAATTGTGAGTTATAGTTATATACATAACGGTTTCATAAGTATATGACAGAGAGGAAAATATTGGTTAAACAAGTACAAAGATTTTTGTATGGCCTCAGTGGATAGGAAAGCAGTAAACTTACATATATATGTGGCATAACAAATGTCAAGGAGAGATAGTTTACCACATTCTTATAGCCCACTTACAGCAATTCTAACAATGAAAGTGAATTATAAACAGATGAAGACATTCCCCCCTGCCAGCTGCAGTGAGTACACCACAGCAAAGTGGTGTCATGCCATGTCTCTTCCAAACTCTGTCACTCACTTGAAATGTAGCCTGATGCAGACAATGAATCATTTCCTTCTGTGTTTCTTTAGAGGGTTTCTTTTTTCCCCAATTGCTGCTTTGTTTACAGTAAGTGGAACACAGCTCTAATTTTTGTGTTTGCACTCCATTGGAAGAAAAGTGAAAATGTTTCACTTCTTTTTTCCCTCTAAGCAGTGAAAAAATAAAAGAAGTCTTTACATAAACAGTTATAACAATTTGGCCTCTGAAAAGGAATGGAGAACAATACAAAATGTTGTACCAGGCCATGGATTATGCCATACTGCAGCATCCCTGTGGAAATTAGCACTGTATTTTTGCACTTGAAAAATCTGATTTATTCTCACAGTTGGTTATGAAAACTGTCACTCATTATTAGCATTAGTACTGCTTTTTCATTTGTTGCCTTTGGAAGTACTACACCTTATTAGAGCTGGAAAATACGTCTCAGAAAATAAAAGTCTTCTGCTATTTATACCAGAAA